>NC_070628.1:320069-365069 GCF_947347685.1 Pleuronectes platessa | reverse complement strand
AGGGGCCACACTAGAGGAAACTAGATCCTCTTCAGAGCAGGTCCCAGTAGAAACAGTCTCTTACTCTGTGTGTGAGGGTCCAGGTTCATTACTGAAGAGTAGAGGAGGTTCCATGGACCAGTCACTCTTCAGAGACAGACAGCTGGACCCTGGAGACTCTGCTCTCAGTCTGTGGTCCTGACCTCTGCAAACACAACATGTTTTTATTCAGAACAAATCATTCACTGGTTCATTCTGTGAGGATTCAGTTTGGAGCTTCACATGTTTGTAGCAGGTCTCTTACTTTGTATGTGAGGGTCCAGGTTCATTACTGAAGTTTGGACGTTCTCCCATGGACCGGTCACTCTTCAGAGACAGACAGCTGGACCCTGGAGACTCTGCTCTGTCCTCTTCCTCCTCTTGAACACTCATCTTCAGTCTGAGAGGAGAAACACTGTGAGCTCAAACACACACAATGAACCAGGTAGTGAACTCAGTGTTTCTTCAAATAGAACAAACCCTCCTACACTGTGTCCCTGTTGTCACGTAACCTGAGACAGTTGAAGGTTTAATGTGTTGGACTCAGCCAATCACAGCGTCGAGTCAAACTGTTGATTCACTGACAGAAGTTCATCCTGAATCTTCTTCTCTCTAAAGTCCACGAGTAGAAAACTGACCCAGAGTCAGTGACAGTGAAATAATATGAATGAATAATATAAATGTAGCTGAAC
This sequence comes from Pleuronectes platessa, assembly GCF_947347685.1. Classification (NCBI taxonomy): domain Eukaryota; kingdom Metazoa; phylum Chordata; class Actinopteri; order Pleuronectiformes; family Pleuronectidae; genus Pleuronectes; species Pleuronectes platessa. The sequence continues at coordinate 364,359 of NC_070628.1, read as the reverse complement.
ACTCACCAGCCTCAGACTTCACGTCTCCTCCGGCTGCTCCTTGAAGTCAGAACCAGTCTGAACACTTCCGCTTTCACTGGGGGCTCCTCCCCCTCTGCTCGGTAGTTACTGGAAATCACGTGACTCTGGGTGTGACTGTGTGCGCACACACACACACACACATACACAGTGTATGTGTGTGTGTTGAACCAGTTCACTCTTGAAAAATAAATGAATTCACATGAAGCTGAGCTCAAACCCATGTTTCCTCCTGTGAGTTGAAGGTTGTTATATTTGGTGTTGGAGCTGAATGTGTGACTCCATCTGCAGAACTCTGCCACGTCAGGTCACATTCATACATCGAGAATAATAATTAGTTACATGACAGAACTGATAAGATGAACATACCAGGTATTAACAAGAGAGAGAGAGAGAGAGAGAGGGAGAGAGGGAGAGACAGAGAGACAGAGAGAGAGAGAGAGACAGAGAGACAGAGAAAGAGAGAGAGAGAGAGGGAGAGGGAGAGAGGGAGACAGAGAGAGAGAGAGAGAGAGAGAGAGAGAGAGAGAGAGAGAGAGAGAGAGGGAGAGACAGAGAGACAGAGAGAGAGAGAGAGACAGAGAGACAGAGAGAGAGAGAGAGAGAGAGAGAGGGAGAGGGAGAGAGGGAGACAGAGAGAGAGAGAGAGAGAGAGAGAGAGAGGGAGAGGGAGAGAGGGAGACAGAGAGAGAGAGAGAGAGGGAGAGAGGGAGACAGAGAGAGAGAGGGAGACAGAGAGAGAGACAGAGAGAGAGAGGGAGAGAGGGAGACAGAGAGAGAGAGAGAGAGAGGAGAGGGAGAGAGGGAGAGAGAGAGAGAGAGGGAGATTTGGTTTCACAATAACCATGTCCCAACACAGTATATTTTGTTAAGATATAATATAATATATAATATTGTTATTTTTAAAGCTGTCTGACAGTTTTTAGACCTGTGGAGTTGAAACATAATTAAGCCTTTGGGAACTCGATAACGATCCTTCACTGGCTTCAGCTGTGATGCGTATATTGGTTTATCTCCAGAAGGGGGGGGCCCTAGCCTGGATGCCAGACGAACTTAGCCCCGCCCACAACATTTTGGTCGGGCAGTTCGGTCTGGAGTCGCTCCATTGGGAAAAAATGATGGGGCGTGTTTCAACTGACCAGAAAGTAAAATTCCTCTTCGCTCAATTGGATAGACCTACAACCAATCAGAGCAACGTAGTATGTGACGTATGCTAAGCATCGCATTGTGAGTTATTTACTAACCCGGGTTCACACCGGACGCTTCAGCGCAGCGCCAAGCCTTAAACAACAGCTGGCTCCCATCCACTCCCATGTTAAAACTTTGTGCCGGTCACACCGGAGGCTGAAGCACCGCGAGGCAGCCTTGGCACAGCGCGGTGCTTCAGCCTCCGGTGTGACCGGCACAAAGCCGTGCAGCGATCTACTGGATCAACGGGTGATATTATTAGCGCTGCCCGGCGGTTCAGCGTCGCTTCAGTGTCCGGTGTGAACAGCCAAGCGCCGGGGCGATAGGGATTAGCGCGGTGCTCTGGCGTCGCCTCCACGTTCTGTGTTCCTCTTTCAAAATGAATGCGCTGTCGATGTCTTCTAAAACAGACTCAATGGCAGCATCTACACATCTCAGCTCGCCAGCGGCAGGCATGTTTGTTGAAAACGAATTCAACCCGAGGGCACTGTGATGACGTGGTTGATTACGTTACCGTTGATCATCTGTCAATCATCGTATAAAGCCCGCCCTGACAATCTGATTGGCCCGGTCGGGCATAATTTTTCCTCAACGGAGCGACTCCAGACCGAACTGCCCGACCAAAAATGTTGTGGGCGGGGCTAAGTTCGTCTGGCATCCAGGCTAGGGGAGCCCCACACAAGCCAACAAAGAAGCTTCTTCATTGGTTTTCCAACGTTAAACTCTCTGTCCTGAACTTTATTTCAGACTCTATTGTGACTTCCTGTTTTACTTTGAAGTCACTAACCTAGTGTGACTTCCTGTATTTGCCACCTTGTGTATGTGAAGTGCCTTAATAATAATAAGAAAATGTCTCCTTGAAATGAAGCCAAAACATCTGGATTGTACGGTGGCCCTGAAAGCTCAACGAACGGCAACTTAAGAAAACACATGCAAGTTGAGAAAACACCAGCAAAGTGAAAAAACATCTTCATCAATTTCACAACACAACACAACACATTACAGCAACGCGCTGCAAATAGAGAAACGCGCAGCAAGAAGAGGCCACAACACAACGGAAGTGTTTCCAGAGGACAGCTAAAAACGTCCAATACACCATAGAAATTCGGTTCCACACAGGGTTCGGCCCCCCGCAGCTCTTCAGCTCCTCTGCAGTGACTGTACAGTTCAGTGGTGTTCATATGTTTCACGAACGCTGAACTTTCTCTATTTGCAGCGCGTTGCAGTAATGTGTTGTGTTGTGTTGTGTTGTGAAATTGATGAAGATGTTTTTTTGACTTTGCTGGTGTTTTCTCAACTTGCATGTGTTTTCTTAAGTTGCCGTTTGTTGAGCTTTCAGGGCCACCGTAGATCGCCCCCTGGTGGCTGGCTTCAGTGTAGTTCATGAGTTCTTTTAATTCAGATCTACTTTGTGTTGTTCAGTTTCACAATTTACACAAGAGAATCAGAAATCACATTTTGCTGTAAAGTCATAAAACTGTAACCTTCCTTTACGTCCTGTTATATAAAAACAATCTTTGCACCTAACGTGATATTTTGATATAATTTTTACATATACTCGATCACTACCACTCTGTATTTAATTATAATCGTTATAATCTGATTTGTTGATAAATGAAGGAAGTGAGAATATCACCTGCAGGGGGCAGTGGTTTGTCCCTGTGGAGGTGAGCGGCGCCAAAGCTCCAGAGAAAAAGAAGAAGAAGAAGAAGAAGAAGAAGAAGAAGAAGAAGAAGAAGAAGAAGAAGAAGAAGAAGAAGAAGAACTGGGAAACAGGAAGAAAAGATGGCGGGACGTTTAAAACCTGCTCCGTCGAGCGGATGAACCGTCACATTATCATATGAACGTGTTCCGGGATCGAACCTTCCCCCTGCTTCGGGACCATGAACCCTCGGGCCGGGCTGACAGGCGTCCCGCTCGGACGGAGCTCCAGCCGGCTGAGGCGGAGCTGCAGAGCCGCTCAGAGAGCAGCGGATCCCGGGTCGGATCCCACACGCACTCCCGGTGAGAACACGTCCACACACCCGCTGCACGGTGCCGACCTCTGACCTCTGACCTCACTGGACCCAGGTCAATCTGTCTGTTTCCTCTCGTGCAGACCTGAAGACGCCGACCAGGAGCTGCAGGTCCGGAGGATCTCCTCACAACGACTCCGACCTCCAGCAGGACATCATCTGGGACGCCACGTCTCCGTCTCCCAGCAGACTCAGTAAGTGTCTCCATGTCCCTTATAGAACGATCCTCCCTGAGGTCCCACCTCAACCTGCTGTTGTTCCTCTGCAGGTAAACGAGGGAGAAGACATCCTGGAGGCGTGAACATCTCAGACATCGTCAGCAGGATCGCTCCAGAGGTCAGAAACACACCAACCCCCCAACACTCAAATCCATCAGACCCGGTCCTCATGTCCTCCCGTGTTGTCTCCTGTGTCCGTGAAGCGCGGCAGACCAGAGGTCACAGAGCCGCGGCTGCAGCAGTGGATCGGAGACAGCGCCATCATCCCCTGCACCCCCGAGGTTCAAGTCCCCAAACACAAGAAGAAGTCCCCGAGGTGGGTTCAGAACACAGCTCATCACTCGCTGAACTAAAGTCCAAACACGTTCCTCACATGTTCCTCACATGTTCCTAATACGTTCCTGACGTGTTCCTGATGTTCTCCTCACATGTTCCTAATACGTTCCTGACTTCTGGTCAGCCTCATAGATAAATTTGTGTGTAACATGTCAGAGTGAGTCCATGTGAGGAACCAGCAGGACAATGTGTGGAAGCTTCTCAGTGAGCGAGTGGACGTGTTGATGAGGTTTCTAACACGTGACGTGAAACTGGAAGAACACAAACATCTCAGGATGAAGAAGAGGAGCCGGACACGTAGAAGACGAAGACGTCCACTTGGAACCACGAGGAGATTCCTGATCTGAACGAGTCGGACCCGACAACCTGCTGCTTCACAGACACAAACTACACAACTTGTTTCACTCAGTTCATGTGTGGAAATGGATTTTGATTGAAAGACCAATAACAGTTTTATTCCTCCTCAGGTCGAACGGCGTGGACGAGCTGCTGAAGTTGGCCAAACAGTTTGACTTCAACATGATCCGTCAGGACGAAGAGGAGGACCAGCAGAGTCTGGAGCTCCTGTCTGAGGACATCTTGGAGAACCCTGACCAGGAGGATTCTAAACCGAGCAGGACGGACGCTCACGTTCTCCTGGACCAACACCCGGAGAGCGATCTGGACTTTCTGTTTGATGGACCCACCCAACACGTGAGTGGCAGGTTAAGTCAGGTGACTGCTCACGTTTCATCTTCCAAAGAGGCTTCTGGGAAATCTGCAGCTGCTTCCACCACCAACAGTCACGGGGGGGCAGCTCGCGATGAGTTCGAGGACGACTGGGAAAACGACGACTTGTTAATGGATTCACTGGTTTTGGAGATGACAGAGAATCCTCAGAAGTTCACGGCTCCGGTTCACAGCTCGACACAGAACCCGACCGGCGACCCGGTTCACCAGACGGAAGTAAACGCTGGTCGTAAAGTGGAAAAAGAAAACGTGAGACAAAGAACAACGTTCAAACTGGAATCGAATCCTACCCTCTCTGTGAGGAGGATCCAGACGGGGACCAGCTCCAAACCAGCAGGCCAGGACACGTTTTCCTGTTTGTCCGCTCAGTCTCAGTTTCTCAGACAAACGTCAAACTCAGAACCGCAGAAGTCCTGGTTTGATCCGAGTGTTTTCAGCTCGTCGGCCTCGAACGCTGATCTGAGAACAGCAGCTCCGAGTCTCCTAAAGAAGCCCGTGGTACTGTCTTCCCCCGTGGAGCCCGGGGGCGTCTCTGACGTCCTGGACGAGGACCTGGACGCCTTCTTCTTCTCCGACCCGGTTTGGGACGATCCGGCTGACGACGACCTGCTGTTTGAAATGTGTGAGGACCTGGAGAACCAGAACCAGAGCTCGGACAACATGTCCGCCAGACAGACTCCTCTTATCCGTCAGGCGTCCAACAGAACCTGGGACAACAGGACCCACCAGCCGGCCAATCAGCAGCCAGTTCTCCAGAAGCAAACGGGTCGCACGCTGGCGGCCGCCCCGTCCTCTCACCTCACTGCAGGCGTTCAGGTGAAGGATTCCTTCAGATCCACCGCGGCGAGCAGCCGGGTTCAGTCAGCTGCTGCGGCGCCGCTGAGGAACTCCAAAGAGCAGTTCACCTTCAAGAGGCCGAACAACCCGGTTTCCACTGCAGCCGGAGAAGGTGAGATCCGCTGTGAAACCCCCCGAGCAGCCAACCGGGCTTTTAGAGGAAGTCGTGTTGTGGGGGCGGAGCCTCGGCACTGTTTGACCTGCTTCCTGTTTCTCTTCCTCAGCTGGTGGTAAATGTTCGGCTGCAGAGATCGAGCTGAAGAAGCTGCGGGCGATGGAGAAAAGACGACAGCGACTGAACGCCGCCCAGAACCTGGGAGCTGGGACGTGACATCACAGCCCGGACGTGACATCACAGCTCCTGTGACATCACAGCTCGGACGTGACATCACAGCTCCTGTGACATCACAGCTCGGACGTGACATCACAGCTCGGACGTGACATCACAGCTCCTGTGACATCACAGCTGGGACGTGACATCACAGCTCCATCACAGCTCCGACGTGACATCAACGCTCGGATGTGACATCACAGCTCCTGTGACATCACAGCTGGGACGTGACATCACAGCTGGGACGTGACATCACAGCTGGGACGTGACATCACAGCTGGGACGTGACATCACAGCTCCGACGTGACATCACAGCTCCGACGTGACATCACAGCTCCATCACAGCTCCGACGTGACATCACAGCTGCAGGTGTGATGTCACACTCACAATACAGATTTGTTCTGCTACAGATTCTTTAAAACTCTAATTTCTTGATTCTTTTCTGTCTCATTTATTTTTGGAATCACGTTTTGTTTAAAGAAAACTTTAACTTTTGTCTGCACTAAGATTCACTTCAGATCATTTTCACTAGTGATCATTATGATGGGGACATCAATGAACTGTATAGTTAGCTTAGCTTAGCATTAAGACTGGGCGCAGGGGAAGCTGTTAGCCTCGCTCTGTGTGATAAAGTGTATTGTGTTGAATCCAGACACAAACTGAACCTTGTGGATTCGGGTTCAGTTGTGAGTTTGAATTATTTCTGCTCAGCGACTTGAGCCGGAGCCGGAACACGTTCCCACCAAACCTGAGAATCACCCGGTGACGCCACCGCACCAGCTCCACGTTAAACCCACAGGACGTGTGTCTGTGAGGGGGGGAAGAAACGAGATGAAGGCTAAGCTAAGCTAAAGCTAAGCTAAGCTAAGCTAATGAAACTGTCCTGACTGATCCTGAAGGAATCGACGAATCACACGATCAGCACATCGCGGTTGGTTTGGACTTTATTTAGTTTTACATTTACACTCATGATGAAATCATTTGATCTTTAACTCTACAACACTGACATGAAACAGTCAAGATTATTTTAAAAGATTCATTTTAAATAAAGAAAAGTTCCATGAATAAGGTTGAATGTGTCTCTTTGTTTTGTATACGTTTATCAGTTGAGCTGAGGGGGGGGGGGGCCATGAAGCGAGACTCCCTACATGGGCGTGGCAGGAACATGACCTCCCTCTCTGTCCTAATCCCATTGGACGCACTCTAGCGTATCGTTTCTGACAGAGAGGAACCACAACAAATCCTGGGAGTTGTTTTTGGGACGGTAGACCAGATACCACATTAACGTGTAGAAGCACTACACCAGTGGAATTTTCATAATATGTCCCCTTTAAATTATTTACACGCTTCATTTCCAGGATGTTTTCTACGTCTTTGTTACACATGAATATCATGAACAGATTCATGAATTCATGTATTAGTTCAATCATTAAAGGTGTTGTACACAGAGCACTTTGTCATGTCTGTGGACGTGTTACTACCGTGTTGGTCTGCGTGAAATTGTGCGTAACCAGTTATTATGAACTGGTTTCTGCTAACGATGGCTAGCTGGTTAATGTTCACATTGTTCCTGTGCAACTGGGACTTTATTAGCTTGTGTTACTCGACTGTGACGTTTTTCTGAGGTCCGAGAACCAGTTGGAGCTCAGCACTTGGAGGACCCCCCCCCCCCCTACCAGTGAAACAAGGAAATACTCAAGTGAACAATAAAAACTACAGCGGCTCCTGTTGGTTGTGTTACTGGTTTATTCACCGAGACACGTTACACTCTTCACTAACGTAACACAACCGCAAAGTTCAAGCACTGAGACGTCGAAACACAAACACACTGATCATGTGGCAAAATGAACCAAGTCACACACGTCAAAATAAAACCAACAAACACAAAAGCAGTTACAGCACAAACGTAACAAAGTGAAATGAAGCTTCAGCTACACGTTCATTCAACCACAAGCTAACATTAGCATTCAACTAACTTCATAGCTAATGTTAGCAATCAACCACTTCCTAGCTAACTGGAATGAAGATTGTAATGTAAATGCCGAATCCGATGCTAAAGTAGAACAAACTGTTGTGTTGCTGTAAACTGTTTGAACATAATGTTTTTAAAACTAAGTCAAATTCTCTTGTGTCTTTTCCCTCGGCTTCAGAAACGTTATGTAACATGAAGCTATTAGCTTTTAGCATTCAGACCACAAATTTAATACTAGTACAGTTTTTAATAAATGTGTCCCAGAGGTGCGTCGATAAAATGAAACTCTTTTGTTGTCGTATCACGTCACAGTGTTGAACAGCAATGTTGGTTGAATTTTAATGTTAGCCAAGAAGTAGTTGAATGCTAACATTAGCTGTGTTGTTTTGAATCTGAGATTATCGAAGAAACATGAAGCTAAATATTCAAAAGAGGAAAAAACTCAAACTGTGCGTTTAGTGTTTTTATCCATTTAATAAAAGGAAACTTATCCAGTCGGTTCTGTACACACTGACACAGTTAATAAATAAAGTTAAATACGTCTTCCACTCATCGTATGACTTCAGCTAACACCGTGCTAGCTGTGCTCAGTCCGTCCCGACGTGCGCTGGGGTAACTTGAGTTATGGAGGGGTAGTTCTCACCATTCTTTTTCACTAGAGGAGAAACGGGGTCATTTTGAGGATTTCACTCATTCATTCTGTGAGACTGACGTGAAGATCAAGTCTTATTATCACACACAACAATAGTGGTTAGCCTAGCTTAGCACCAACTGGAAGCAGGGGAACTATACAACTACATGTCTGATTAACTGACTCCATGTGAATTGGACAGGTGACGTGATGGGGCTGTGGTTAGCATCAGTTAGCATCAGTTAGCATCAGTTAGCATCAGTTAGCAGCAGTTAGCATCAGAACCTGCTCTGCTCCGAGGAACCTTCACACCTGATGAACGAGTTTCTGCAGCTCCGACATTAGCCAGTGGATTATTATGGTGATGTTAGCATCGACTGACTCCCGTGATGGAGCTGAACTGAACTCCTCCTGTTCCGCTGCTGATACACTGACTTGAAATGTGATTCAAAGCTTTTAGAAGATGGCCGACAAGCTCCTTTGACTAAATGTATGGTTTAATAAAACTATGACTAAACTCTAAAGGTTGATCACTGAGGTGTGGAGACAGATTTAGAGGTGAAGGACATTCCCTTGTCTGTCCCTCTGGTTTTCAAACTGTTCTCATTTAGTTGTGAAGCTGCCAGAAAACAAATCTGCTAAATGAAGCTTTGAAGTAAAAACACTTTGAAAAGCTCAGACGGCTGCTACAGATATTTTCTCCCATTTATCATAAAACAAAACAGAAACCAGAGTTGTCCTTTTACTGAGATGCTGATGTAGGAACCCAGCGCTGGTCCGCCCCCGGTCCCGGCTGGTGTCCGCTGGAGGACAGGGTGGACTCAGTTGAACGTCTCCTTGTTGATCCACATGAGGGTCCGAGTCTCGTTGGGCTTGCACTCGTACTCGATGTTGCTGAACTTGTTCCCGAACTGGCAGTGCTCCCTCTTGTAGTAGTTGTAGTACTTTGCCTGCCAGACTGTCTCGAATGTCCCCGCCTTGTTGAACTGGACAGAAAGAGACTGGGTCACCAACAGCTACAATGATGAGGGACTTCTGATCTCATACTTCAAATACAACCAGCTTGTCCCTGATGCCTCCTGAAGGTGGCGCTGCTGTCTCACCTCGATGCTGACTTGGACAGGCTGCCGGTCTCCGCTCTTGGTGTGCGGGACGCCCTCCGTGTCGTACTTTCCGTGATAAACCACCGAGTCCTCGTCCCTCGACTGCTGCTCCAGAGGGAAGACGATGCCTCCAATGTTCATGTTGCTGTGAGGAGGAAGAAGAGCATGTTGTGATGTTAGGTCCCCCCCGTTTGAACTGGGTCACACTGGGGAGGACGTTCAGACTGGGATCTCTAATGGGACTGGCTGCAGAACCCAGAAGCAGAACTCGACTGACGCTTCACATCGAGGTTTCCAGTTCCGATCCAGAGTCACATGACGATGTCGTGACTCAGTCCACATGTCTACGTTCACATGTACGACACATGACTGAGTCACGACATCCTTCACACTGAACCGGTCACGACACCAGGGAGACAGCGCCCCCTGGCACCTGAACACTCTCATGTCCTTCTTCAGATCCCCATCGTAAAGTCAGGAACATTTTAGGGACCAAAAGTCGGGAAATTTAAGAATCTTTCTTTATTATTTTAATAAATCACGACCAGCTTTTAAAAAAAATCTTAATTTGAGTTTGTTTTAAGCAGCTGGACCACGCCCACCTCCACCTGAGCCTCAGGGGCGGCACCCGGGGTCCAGTTACACATGGTTCATTAATCATGGAGGAGGAAGAGGAGGAGAGGAGGAAGAGGGAAAAGTAGGATGAGAAGAGGAGGAGAGGAGGAACAGGAAGAGGAAGAGGAGAGGAAGAGGAGAAGAGAGGAGAGGAGAGGAGAGGCGAGGAGAGGAGAGGAGAGGAGAGGAGAGGAGAGGAGAGGAGGAGAGGAGGAAGAGGAAGAGGAAGAGGGAGGAGAGGGAGAGGAAGAGGAGGAGGAGAGGGAAGAGGAGAGGAAGAGGTTTCATTCCCTGACCTACTCGTCTTTAAACAAGGAGAGGAGGAGAGGGAGAGGAAGAGTCAGAGGAAGAAGAAGAGAAGGAAGATGAAGGTGAAGATGAAGAGGAGGAGGAGGAGGAGGTTTCATTCCCTGACCTACTCGTCTTTAAACGAGGAGAGGAGGAGAGGAAGAGGAAGAGGAAGAGGAAGAGGAAGAGAAAGAGAAGGAAGATGAAGATGAAGATGAAGAGGAGGAAGAAGAGGTTTCACTCCCTGTCCTCATCGTCGTTGAACGCCTTCATGTTCTTACGTGGCCTCCACGGTTCCGGGCTTCATCTCCACCTGGATCTTGTACTTGGAGCCCGTGAGCAGCTTGATGGTTCGGCTCTGACCGAAGCGGCTTCCGTCCACCTTGAAGAACACGGCTCCGTCGTTGGGCTGGATCTTCAGGGAGATGGCGAGGTGGACGAGCGGGGGAACGTCGTCCATCGTCCCGGGTTCAGTCGCTTCCGTCTCGGCCTGTGGATGCTGAGCGGGGACCAGTGTCGAGCTGGGGGGAAGCACGCTTCCTGTTGTCAAAATAAAAGCGGAAGCTCTGCGGGGCTGCCTCCGCCGTTACTTTTCAGAATAAGATATGTCCTCAGGTTTGTTCTGGTTCAAGGGATTTAATTGCTCTGCTCGAGGAGACGTCATCTGTTGGGACCTGGCGGTGGTCAAATACAAAACTGCACAATTAAAAGGCCAGCATATTCAAATGTACATAAACTATTTAAATGTAATAACTTCATTTTCCAGACATTTTACTAGTGGGCTGCAGGAACCTCAGCTCATGTCTAAAAGAAAGCCATATACAGGGTTCCTAGGGTCATGAAAAACCTGGAAATGTTAAATGATTTTTTCCAGGCCTGGAAAAGTGCTTGAAAAAAATAAAATCCCAAAAGTTTTGGGATTTTCATGGAAGTCATGGAAATTTGTTATATTCATATTTTCATGTCGTTCATTTACGCGGAGTTTTCAATAATTCAAATGCTTTTAAAAGAAACTATAAGCAGGTGTACGCTCTCATACTAACTGAAAGGCTCTGTGGGGAAGCAGGAGGGATAAAGCACTCTGCCAGGGAAGAGTAGATTTAAACATGCTCGGCTACAAATGGAAAAGTACATGTGACGGGTAACAACAGACAAAGACCTCAATCTAACTCATTCATTTGTGTAATTCAAGGTTTACTGTCTGCTTTGGAATTATCATTGTCAGCTTAAAAACTAAATGTCACTTTTTCATGTATACACCGAGATCTTACAAAATGTATGATCATGGAAATTTAAAGTTATTGAGAAGACATGGAATAGTTCTGGAAATCCATTGATCAAAATGTGCATGAACCCTGCATATAGAAAGATGTTCCAGTGTAATAAACTCCAGAACTTTACCAAGAAACAGCTTCATTAATAATCTGCATCATGACTTTCAAAGAGGAGATTTATTACATATTTACATCGAAGCAATGAAACAGCTGAAGAAACAATTCACCAATAAAGTTTCTGTTCCATTTGATTCGTTCTCTTTCCACATGATTATTTTTCTTAAAAAAGTAAAAAAAACACGTCCAGCTGTTTGTCTGATAAAAATACAAAATATACAATGAAGATCCTTTGATCTCCTGAAGTCATCTGTCTAGCTCCGCCTCCAGGATCTCCCCCCACGTCTCGGCGTCGAGCGGCGTCATCCTCCTGCCGCTCAGCTCCTCCGCTGACCTCACGTGACTGTACCTTCCTCTCAGCCAATCGCTCTTCAGGCAGCTGCGAGTGTAGTTCCTCACCAACGTCACCTGCAGAGAGGAAGCCGCAGCCAATCAGAGGACGGGACAGACATTCTCATCTCTTTATAGATAGGAACACTTTAAATGACCAGAGGAAAAGAGGGGACTGGGCCAGAGCCTCCATGTGAAGGAACTGTGAACGTTAGACAAGCACAAAGAAACTAGAGGTTTTATCTGTGGTCCCCCAGCAGGGCCGTGGAGAGAGGATCTAACGCTCTGTGGAGAAGACGTCTCATTAGGTCACTGATGTCTGAAGAGCTCAAATGTCTGTGAACATTCATCAAGTCTCTTTTGCATCATGTTGGACCGTGAGCATGTTTCTAATCGTCACAGGTTGGAGAAGGATCTCTCTGAGGAAGCCACTGATGAAACGTAAACACAGACACAGCTGAGTTTTTCAGGCTCCGTAACCAGAGCTCTCGTGTGAGGAGGAGCTGTGACAGACATGAGGACACATGAGGACACATGAGGACACATGGGACAGTGTCCAGCTCCTCAGGAAGCTGAAGGAGCCTTGAATCATCTGCTCCTCCTCCGGCTGCCACTGAGACTGACCTCACTGCCAGGGCCGGACCGGCTGCTCAGCGCCACTGACACCAAGTCCACACCCAGGCCCATGTACCATGATGCATTATTTATATATAATAATTATTTTAATTACTTCTAAAAACTTCCCCAGGTAATAATCTTTGTAAGTAAATGAGAACAGAGTTTAAAGACTTAAATTTATCTTTATACATCTGTTTTAGACCTCTCATGGCGTGGGCCCTCTCCAGCAGCAGCCCTGCTTCCCCAGCACTGTCCACGGCACCGTCCACCAACCTTCCAGGACAGCCCGTGTCTCCGGTCCCTGTCCACCTCCCTCTGGCAGACGGCTCGGACCAGCAGACACTGAGTCCTCCACAGCTGCTCGCTGTCCTCGATGAGGTGGTGCCACAGTTTGCAGGCGCAGGCCGCGCTGCACAGACTCTCCGGGTCCAACTCGCTGAAGATCCTCACGCTCATCTCTGCTGGCAGAGACTCTGCAAAGTTCTGAGGCTCGGTCCTCTTGGTGGACGTCAGGGACGGTCCTCCTCCACTGAGGTGGAGCACGGAGGACGTCCTCGTGGGCTCATGCTGCATGATAGAGTCCAACAGTTTGAAACCACCTGAGAGGTTAGAGAAGACAAATATGTGATGACACAGGGACAGGCCCTGTCCAAGTCCTGGTCACAGCAGAGTATCAGAGACAGGTTCATGGACAACTTGTCTCAACCAACAGTGTCCCTCTGTCTCTTACTAGCAGTGTCTCATGCTAACAGTGTCTCTTACTAGCAGTGTCTCATGCTAACGGTGTCTCACGCTAACGGTGTCTCACGCTAACGGTGTCTCTTGCTAACGGTGTCTCATGCTAACGGTGTCTCTTGCTAACAGTGTCTCTTGCTAACGGTGTCTCATGCTAACGGTGTCTCTTGCTAACAGTGTCTCTTGCTAACGATGTCTCGTGCTAACAGTGTCTCTCGCTAACAGTGTCTCGTGCTAACGATGTCTCGTGCTAACAGTGTATCGTGCTAACGATGTCTCGTGCTAACAGTGTCTCTCGCTAACAGTGTCCTCTTACCGTGACGTGTCCCCTCGGTGTCTGACAGCTGAAGGTTTAAATGTCTCAACGGTTGTTTACACACGTCACTGGGTGAAACACGCATGCGCACAGGGCGTCATCCCGCAAAGAAAAAACACAACATTTTGTCTAAAATAAAATCAATAAAGTTTCTCTCTGCAGATTGCTGCTACATTTAAAACACACAACAATATTTAGCTAATAAACAATAACATTTTAAATGATCAGAATGAGTTTCTGAGTGTAAAAGTCGTTTCCTGTTTATTAAATGTTTATTTCATTACAGAATGTAATGTAGTCATCTATAACCTCACCTGAGATTTAGCTATTAACGCAAATATTTACTTCATTAAAAATAAACATATAATAGGAGGTGATTCAGTTTGGTGAATCTGCGGATGTGAATCTACAGGACAGAGCCATGCCTGCGTTCTGCTCCAGTGCGCATGCGCTGCTGCGTCCCGGAAGTGCTGGTGCTGCCGGAGGAGTGGGCTTGTTTGTTTGTTTGTTTGTGTTTGTTTCTATCTGTTTTCGCGGGGTTTTCTCCTCAGGTGAACAAAGGTAACGCTCCTTCTGTGACGTCAGCTGAACCTTCCTGTGCACGTGCTCCCAGTCTCAGTGTTGTTGTGTGTTTTCTAACCAGCGCCTCCAGTGACCCTGTGACCCTGTGACCCTGTGACCCAGTGACCCGGGCTGAGCTGACCCATGTCCGGCTTCGACCTGGTCCCGCTGGACGGCGGGGCCCCGGTGCACCTGCCGCCGGGGGAGACGGTGCTGGGCAGGGGCCCCCTACTGGGAGTGAGTGTCCTCTGTGGTTTAGTTGAACTGGGACATCAGTGGATCCTGTGGTTCACCCAACGGTCACATGTCACCTGTCCTCCCGGGGTGTGACCGGATTAACCCTGGTCAACGTCACTGGGATTGATTTAACACATTAAAAAACACTCGTTGACCAACTTCACCAGTGGAACATCAAAAGGGCGGGAAACAGAATACACCAAGGTGCACGTAGAACGACTAAACTGTCAAATAATTCAAATAAGATAAAAGATTAAAAAAACCAGCTGAGAGGAAAAGGTCCTCGAGGAGGACGCCTGGGACAACAGGTGTGTTAAAGACGGAGCAGATCTCCTGAAGGGGAAGGTTCCTCAGGTGGAGGAGCCATCTCCTCTGGTCAGGAGCCCAGTTGAGTGTTTGATCTCAACCCCTGAACGACGAACATGTCAGGAACATGTCAGGAACAGGTCTTCAGAACAGTTGACAGAAAACGAATTCAAACTATTTAAATAGCAAAATAATTGCTTTAATTACATTTTAATAAACGTTTTAAAATGAATATTTTTTGTTTATATTTTTCACAGGACATTGAACATCATTAATATCGACAGTAACAGTCATCTTCTCCCTCAAACTAACATGTGCTGAAGGTCAAACTAACATGTGCTGAAGGTCAAACTAACATGTGCTGAAGGTCGTCCCCTGCTTTGTCTCTTATCCCAGGTCAGTGATAAGAGAGTGTCCAGACTTCACGGGCTGCTGCAGAACCTGAGCGGTCGGCTGCAGATCAAACCTGTGAGTTCCTCTCTTCTTCAAAGGAAAAGAACTGAAACCATCATCACTCGTTCATTCCATCAGGGACATTCAGTCCTTTAAGGTCACGTGGACATGATCAGTGACCGACGGCTCCCTAAAGAGAAGTGTCTAGATCGCCCCCTGGTGTCCAACACGATCTGAGATCCACACCCTCTTCATAAAGAGTGGCTCCAGGTTCAGGTTCACAGAGTTTCTCTTTTATTTACCTCATCGTCTGTTTGTGTTCATGAATTAAACCTTTGATTTTATTAACGAGAAGAACCGACTCAGTCCCTGAACAGCTGCTGCTTAGTTTCTGCTGCTTGTCACTTAATCCAACAAATACGTTTCAGATCTTAAAGGGACAGTTCACCATAAGTGAAACCTCCCTCATTATCTACTCACGGGGGGTGAAGTGTTCGAGTCCACAAAACGCTGTTAGCCTAAAAGTCCACCAGAAGGGGCTAAGCTAGCGGACCTCGTAGGAACTCTCGGAGAACTTTACCTAAAACGACAGAAACCATCTTTGAAAAACATGAATATAACGTCTACTTTGTCCCATCTGCTAACATGCAGGAGGCAGGGTATGCTCTATACTGCAGCCAACCACCAGGGGGCGATCCAGATGATTTGGCTTCACTTTAGCATGTCGTCCATCTTTATTTACAGTGTGTGCTCCTGACCAGTGTGTGAAACAGACGTCACATGTTCGATTCCCTCATGTTTCTGTGTGGATCAGTGTCAGTCTGTGGACCTGGAGCTCGACACCAGACCCGTCATTCTGCAGAAGCTTCACTCATCTTTCAAAACCTTCATATCATTGAACAACACAAACTGGTTCATCCTCTGCTTGCGTCTCTAGATGCACATGAACCCGTGCTTCATTCAGTCGTCCCTCACTGACGACCCTCGACCTCTGAGGAGAGGGTCCTGGTCCCCCCTTCAGGACGGAGACGTGTTGTCCCTGCTGCCGGGACAGTTCATCTACCAGGTGCTGGCTGTGGGCGCAGGAGAGCACACCCCCAGGTAGTCACATGTCAGGAGAGATGTGAGATGAACCTCCTGCTCCTGTGGGATCTGATCTCATACCTGTGGGCTTCGGGTTGACTCATGTGTCATCATGTGATCGATGTAACACTCACACCGAGCGGCAGAGTTTTCAAACTGTCCTTTTTACTTTGTCACTTCCTGTAGAAACAGTCAGACGTTTGAAGAAGAAGAAAAAGAAGAGGAGGAACGTCCCACTTCTCCTGAGCCAGAGGTGGAGCCGGCTCGTCCAATCAGACTCGACCGTGGACAGACTCCGCCTCACGAGGAGCCAACGTCGGCAGTACTGTCCAATGAGGAGGAGGAGGAGGAAGAGGAGGAAGAGGAGGGTCCCAGACGTTTACATCAGGTTCATTCACTCAAAACTAAATCACCAGTGAAGCAGGAAACAAGATCATGAATATTTAATAGATAGATAGACAGATGGATACTTTATTAATCCCCAGGGAAATGTAGATCATCCAATCGTTTAGATGATTTAAAATGTTTGTTAAAATGTCACAGTTCAACTGTTCAGGCTCCGGATCCTCGAGTCGCTAAGAACCGATTCAAATGTGACCTTCTCTCTAACGAGGGCTCCAACAGGTCGACGCCTCTCAGGCCAACATGTGTATTACACATCGTTGACACTTTCAAACATCAGGTCAAACGGTCACATGTTAAAACCAAGAACCAATAAAACGTTCTCCTGCTGATGCAATGGTCTCATTTCAGTTCAGAGCTGCTTTGATCTTTAAAGCGACACTGTCTAACAGCTACTGAACCACAGCGCCCCCTGCTGCCACATGTGGTTCTGACCTTTTTATCTCTTTTGTCTTTTCTCATTCAACTGGATATTTTTCATCATGAATTCACGTCCAGCTGATTCACATCACGAGTCTCTAAAGGACCTCTCTCAAGTCTCCAGTTACATAAACTCTAGACTTTAAGTTTTAACATTGATTCATTTTGGGATTATTTATTGGAATCATGATTCATTGTGTAAAATGTCTGAAGGTTTCCCAGAGACTTAGATTTCAAAACTCAATATATATTAATGAATATAAAAGATAATCAGTCAGGTGATTTGTCTGAACTGGAGTCGGTGTTTTCCAACCAATCACAGGCTGGAACAAACCTGCAGGCAGCCAATCAGAGCGCTGTGTTTTCTCTTGTGTCAAACAGGAAGACTCCACGCTTCCAAAGGAAGAGGAGGATGATGGCCGGGCTGTGTCTGTGATGAAGAAGAGAGTTTTACCTGCGTGGATGACGGCAGCTGTCGCTCCCATTTCGTCCTCCAGTCCCAAAGGTACCCCCCCCCCCCCCCCCCCCCAGTGTCCGTCACATGACTGCAAATCTTTTTGTTTATATAAAAACATTGATGTTAAATTTCTCTTCCGTCTCTTTTAGTTCAGTCGTTCGTTAAGAGAAGTAAAACACCCAAATTGACCACGCCCACTGTAACCCACTCACCAGAGGAGGCGGGGCTTAGTGAGGAGGGGGAGGAGCATCCTAGGAAGAGGAGGAGGAAGGTGAGTGATGAAGATTGAGTTCAAATGAGTTCTGCTCTACTGCTCTATGTCCTGAATAAACGTCTCAGGGCTGTTAGCCGTTAGCTTAGCATTTAGAAATAAACATACACACTGTTTACTCTTTGATGTGGAAACTTTAATGAATATTTTGAAACTTTTCAAATTATATTTAAAGTAAAATCAGAAGATTTTCTGCTTATTGATCCTGAACCTCAGATCTAAGTCTGATGAGAGAAAGTCCACGTGACCTTGACCTCTGAAACGTGAAACATCTCAAGTCGGCCTCTGAGAACTTCCTCAGATTTTGACCAGTTGTTTCTTAGATGAATTAATTAGATTCCATTGATATGAATAATGTAAATATTTAAATGTTCCGACCCGTGTGTTGATTTGTCGACTTCCAGGATGATGTCACAGCCCGTCATCATGGCTCCAGCAGACCTGAGACAAGCAGCGAGTCCCACAGCCTCGCCATGGAGATGGGAGAGGAGGGAGAAGCAGGAGAGACATCCAGGGCGATCAACACCGCCGCCATGACACCAGACCCTGACGAGACCGAATCCAAGGAGGACGACAGGAAGTCGAAAGACGAGCGACAGGGGACTCAACCATCCTCGTCTGTCTCTGCTCGGCTGCGACCGCCGTGTCCATACGGGAAGGACTGCTACAGGTGAGTCCTTGTCCTCCTTGTCCTCCTTGTCCTCCTCGTCCTCCTCGTCCTCCTCCTCCTCTTCCTCTTCCTCTTCCTCCTCGTCCTCGTCCTCATCCTCCTCGTCCTCCTCGTCCTCCTCTTCCTCCTCTTCCTCCTTGTCCTCCTCCTTGTCCTCCTCCTTGTCCTCGTCCTCCTCTTCCTCCTCTTCCTCCTCGTCCTCCTCTTCCTCCTCGTCCTCCTCTTCCTCCTCTTCCTCCTCGTCCTCCTCGTCCTCGTCCTCCTCTTCCTCCTCCTCCTCCTCCTCCTGTTCCTGGTTCTTTCAGTCTGTTTCTGGAGTTTCAGTCTGTTCCTCTCACAGAAGAAACAGACTTATTTCTTGTTGTGTCTCCTCATGTGGCTGCAGACTTCATGTCCCACATTCAGGGACATTTTCAGAAGACCTGCTTTGTCTTTAAGACGAGCGTGAGAGACTGAAAACCTCTTATCCACACGTTTGTTTCTCCAGGAAGAACCCGGTTCATTTCCAGGAGACCAGTCACCCCGGGGACAGTGACTTCGAGGAGGAGGAGGAGGAGGAGGAGGAGGAGGAGGACCGACCCGAGTGTCCCTACGGCACAGGCTGCTACAGGTCAGACATGTTGTTGTACCTGAAGATGACAGGCATCGGTTGAAAGGCATGATGGGAAACCTGATGACCGGTCCACAGGGACCTGTTTCAGTCGGAGCTGGAGGTGCAGGCTGTCATCATGACTTTCCATGTTGACCACCGGGGGGCGTGATGCACATTCAGAGCATTTAGCTCCTGTAAACGACCAATCACAATCCACGACAGTTGATGTGATGTCACACGTCAGATTTTTACCAGACGTGCGTGAACACGAGGAATCGAACTTGTGACGCCTGTTTCAGTCAATTCAGGATCTTTAGCTGCTGGTTGGTGGGTTTTGTTTGGACAGAGCTAGGCTAGCTGTTTCCACCTGTCTCCAGTCTTTAAGCTAAGCTAACAGGACCGACACTGTCGTACCGTGGTGCCGCCAGCGCTCGCCCTCACCATCTGTCAGCAGTTTAATTATCATTATTGTGTTAACAGCAGCTGTGGAGTAATTCAGGTCATGTTGTGTGTCTGTGTCCCACACAGACACACACAGACACACACAGACAGGGTGTGACCACAGATAGAAAGTTCCATTACAGTGTCTGCGTGAGTCTCATCATAATCTGTGTTTCTCTCACAGGAAGAATCCTCTTCACAGGAAAGAATACAAACACACAAAGAGAGCAGGTGAGCTGCCGTTATATGTCACACATCAACAACACAACATGTGTGTCTCTGCAGCTTTCAGCACATGATAGAGTGTGGACGCCTGAACCAGCTCATCAGAGATCACAGAAACATTTGAGAACAGAATGTTCTGGTGACCGTTTCCTCACATGATGTCATCACGTCTCTGCAGCTCGATCACAAACTGTCCCCAGGAAGAGCCCAGACGAAGACGAAGACGAAGACGAGTACGACGACAGCTTCATCGACGACGACAGCGAGGACGTGGGCCAGGACTCAGACTACGTCCCTCCGGACTCGGAGGACAGCAGCAAGGAGGACGTGGACAGACTGCAGAAAGAAGCTCAGGGGTTCCTGAAGAGGAGGAAGTAGAGCCCAGCTTCCTCCAGTGTTTGTCTTTGTGTCCTTTTTCAGGTGGGAGACTTTTAACGTGACGTCATGATGTAACAACACGAGGTGGGAGTGTAACTGACAGCATGTGACTGATGAGAACCAATCAGGAAGAGGACGTGTCATCGTTTACTAAAGTCTCAGTTTCTGTTCAGACTCAAACCCAGAGTAAAATAAAACCAGATTAGTTTCCAGTCTCTGATTCAGAGACACTGAGGTGCTGCCGCTCGTCTGTCTTCAGAGACGTCTCTTGAGCTGCTGAGAGAAAACGTCTCCATCGTCCTCCTGGTTTAATACACGTCAGGAACATGAGGAGTCAGCACCTCAGTGTCGACTCCATGTTTGTTCACATCCTCTCAAGACATTTCTGACCTTCAGGTCGCGCCCTCTCATCATGGCAACCGAAGCACAACAACTGGTTGTGATGATCCGGTTGAAGGAGACACACTCACACACGGGTCAGGTGGAAGGAACCACTTGAAATTGTCCAGTCCAGTTACGCTGCTGTGATGAACTGAAACTGAGTTAAACTGTAAATAAAGATGGACGACAGCAAAACTCTCACATCATCTCAATCGCCCCAAGGGAGAAGGTAATCGATTACTCCTCTGTGGGCCCAACAGGGGAGTAATCGATTACTCCTCTGTGGGCCCAACAGGGGAGTGTCCACACTCTTCTGGCCACGTGTTGTATGCAGGAGTCACCCTGACCTTACCAACCTGAGGTCACTGTAGGTGACCTCAGGTTTCAGACCAACACACTGATTCTGTCTCCTCAGAATCGTCCTCACATGTAATAATATATATTGTATATGTAATATTCACATGCCACGCCTCCGTCCTCAAACCGTTTCTTTGGTTTCACGTCTGAAAGAGATTCCAGACGTGAACATGCAGCTGTGCTCTCACTGGAGACGAGTATCCTACCTTCAACTGTTTGATTCTTATGATCAGCTGATACGTTCAGGTGACTCGACCAATCACAGTTAGTCTCAGCTCTCGATCATAATGTATAAGTGATATCTCTAAATATTTTATTATCATTTGCAGTTAACGTCATCAGTTTATAATAAAGGACTGGACAGAAACATGGAGGCAGTTCATTCTGTCTCCACGTGGTTTAATATCAAGACACTTTTTATATCTTAATAACTGATTCAAACCAAACTGATCAGAAACACTGGAACAAACATCAACCTCGTCCAGTTAGATGATTTTCTTTGGTCCATGTCCCATCTGCTAACGTGGAGGAGTTTATGATCCATGACGAGTCTGAACGATGGCGTCCAGAACTGATCCTCGGAGCAATGCACTCTGGGAAGTCTTTATCTTGTACTTTGATCTTTTTTAAATAAAGCAGTTTTTTCCATGATCAGTGTCTCGTTTGTGCTGAAGAAGATTTTCTCATCCAAATAATTAATGAACCAGTGTTCGACCAATCAGCTTCGACCTGCGGCCCTGACACGTCCCACAGGAAGTCATTCTATGAAATGTCCTTCCTGTGGGACAGGTTCAGTCCCTGATGCTCTCTGAAGGTTCTTGTAGTTTCTGGTTCCTCTGGTGTGTCTCATTCCACAAGTTGTAGAGCTGCAGCTGATGCGTTAGATGTTGGAGCTCTACCTCAGCCGAGTCCCCTCCACGTCCTCCGTCTCTCGAAGGGAGGACGTCCGTGCGTCCCCTTCCTCCACAGACCGGGCAGACACGTAGGACACCAGCCTCAGCGGGAACCTGCCTGTCCTCCTCGGGCGCTTGCTGTGGTTCCGGACACTCACGAAGCAGAGGGTGTTGATGACCCCGTTGCTCATGGCGAGGCACTCAATGATGTAGAAGGCCACCAGGGAGTTCCTGTCCCTGGAGATGAGGGACGGGTAAAAGTCCCTCAGCAGGGTGAAGGCGTAGTACGGCGCCCAACAGAGGACGTAGGCCACCAGGACCAGAATCAGCATCACCACTGTTCTCCGACGCCTCTGGAGCCTCTTCCGGATCTGCTCCGTCTGAAAACCAGGAACGTCCTTGA
The DNA here is from genome assembly GCF_947347685.1 of Pleuronectes platessa. Taxonomy (NCBI): domain Eukaryota; kingdom Metazoa; phylum Chordata; class Actinopteri; order Pleuronectiformes; family Pleuronectidae; genus Pleuronectes; species Pleuronectes platessa. The sequence goes on along the minus strand of NC_070628.1, from coordinate 342,217 downwards.
ACCACAGCTCCCTGGAGATCTGGATGTAGCAGACCACCATGACGGTCACCGGGCCCATGAACTCCAGGGCGAAGATGAGAAGGAAGTAGGAGCGGTAGAGAACCTGCTGGTCCACCGGCCAGATCTGAGCACAGAAGGTCTTGTGGGTGTCAGCTCCCACACGTGGGTAGGTGGTCTCAGAGGCCATGTAGGCGGAGGGGATGGAGATGAAGACGGGTACGATCCAGACTGTCAGGACAACACAGCACGCCGTCTGCTGCTTCATCCGAGGCTTCAGAGGGTGGAGGATCACCATGTACCTGCAGACAGACAGGGGGGTCAGGACCATGAGTCCACTAGATGGTGGATCCGGATCCTGATGGTGGATCCTGATGATCACAACAAGTCTGCTTGATATATAATACGTCTCCTCAGATACTCGACCATTTCTGACAATAATAATAAAGTGTTTATTCTAATCAAAGCTGTAAAGACTCTGATCTCTCTGATGTCCTCTGTTTCACGGGACATCTGTTGACTAGTGTCCGTCCTGGGAGACAGGTCCTCACATGTGTCTCTGAGGTTTCTACCTTCTTCACCTGTTAAAGGTTTCAGTAGTTTGACTCTTGTTGAAGAACAGAGGACGTCTCACCTTGTTAAAGACCAGGAGACAAACTGGGACCTGAGAATATGAGACTATACTAATACAATGTGATTGAGTTGTTACAGAGGTCGTGTTAAATTGAATTAGGCCCCTGCTCCCTGCTCTGGCCCCTCCGGCCCCTCCGGCCCCTGCTCAGGCCCCTGCTCCCTGCTCTGGCCCCTGCTCCCTGCTCTGGCCCCTCCGGCCCCTGCTCCGGCCCCTCCGGCCCCTGCTCCCTGCTCCGGACCCTGCTCCCTGCTCTGGCCCCTGCTCCCTGCTCTGGCCCCTCCGGCCCCTCCGGCCCCTGCTCCGGCCCCTGCTCCCTGCTCCCTGCTCCGGCCCTTCCGGCCCCTCCGGCCCCTGCTCCGGCCCCTCCGGCCCCTGCTCCCTGCTCCGGCCCCTCCGGCCCCTGCTCCGGCCTTTCCGGCCCCTGCTCCGGCCCCTGCTCCCTGCTCAACTGTGTCCACAGTTCCAGAATCTAAACTCTAACCCTATTCCTGCTCCCAGAGGATGAACCCCAGTGAACTGACCTGTCCAGGGCGATGGCGAGCAGAGCGTTGGTGGACACGTAGAGCGACACGGTGCGCAGGTAGTTGGTGGCGGCGCAGAGCAGCAGGCCGTGGTCCCAGGACAGCTGCTTCACCACGTAGTAGTCCAGCAGGAAGGGACAGCACACCGCCGCCACCAGCACGTCGGACACCGCCAGGCTGGAGATCAGCAGGTCGCTCAGGTTCCTCAGCTGCTGGTAGCGAGCCAGGCTGAAGATGAAAAGACAGTTTCCCACTCCACAGACCAGCATGATGCCCACCAGCACCACGCCGATGACCACGGTGGACACGAAGAAGGCTCGGCCCTGCGTGGTGTCCGGGACCTCGTCCAGAGGAACCGCATAGTCCAGACCGCCATCAACCAGGAAGTAGTCCGATGGCGCCGAGCTGCTGTTGGTGGGGGCGTCCATTTTGGATCAGGGCAACATGTTCAGGTTCAGAATCTGGAGACGTCAAGAAAATAAGGATTTGATCCCCAGTCGAGGATCCGGAGACGGATTCAAGGGCTAAGACTTGGTTTTAGGGTTAGAATCAGGTTTAGGTTAAAAGTGAGACATTTACTTTGGAGGGTTAATCAATCATTTCATTAGTGTAGTCTCATATCTCACAGATTGACTCATCGTCTTTAACGAGGTGAGACGTCCTCTGTTCTTCAACAAGAGTCAAACTACTGAAACCTTCTACAGGTGGAGAAGGTAGAGACCTCAGAGACACATGTGAGGACCCGTCTCCAGGACGGACACTAGTCAACAGATGTCCCGTGAAACAGAGGACATCAGAGAGATCAGAGGATTCACAGCTTTGATCAGAATAAACACTTTGTAGAAGAACTGAAGATCAAAGACCTGATGGATTATTGTCAGTGATGGTCGAGTATCTGGGGGGGGGGGGGGGGGGGGGGGGGGTGATTACAGCTGGTTTAAAGGACTGTGGTTCATCCTGATGATAATGACAGATTGATTGTGTTCAGTAACGAACTATCAATTAGAAGCAGTATTTCTCTAAGTGTGTTTGTAGGAATGTGATCTAAGATACAGGTACTCATGTACAGGAAGACATTCGTCCAATGAGTGTCCTCATGAAGACAGAAGGACAAACCTCTCTCTGCTGAGGAATCTAACGTCTCCGTGAGAAACGACCACGACTCATTTCCATCTGCAGTTTATTAACACTGTGGTTCCACTACACCACACCGTGTAGTACTATGATACAGTACTAGGATACAGTACTTTGATATAGTGTATCATAATACTGTATCATAGTACTATGATAAACTACTTTGATACAGTGTATCATCCCCGTGGTTCAATATTACAGTACAATGTTATTGTTAGTCATAAAAATGTATTATAAAACAAGACAATAATAAAGTGTTATAGTAAATATATGAACCTGAATCAAAGACAAATGTAAATGAAGACACAGTTTAAAGATGAGTAATATGTGATATGAAGATGAATTAAAGTCAGAGACAGACCTGAAGCTGCTGCTGCTCCACTGACTGAGGAGGAGACTGAGGAGGAGACCACGAGGTACGTTCACAACACAGACACACAAACACACAAACACACAGACACACAACAGGGTCTGGGCAGGTCAAGGTAATTTAATAACTCATCTCTGCTGCTATGGTGACACAGGGAGTGTTCCAGTGTTTAGTCTTAGTTTGAAAACTCCAGGTTTGTGTTTGACTTCCTGTTCATTACACACACACCCCCACACCCCAGCTGGAGCAGTTACAGTAAAATCTTAATTTCACGTTTGTCCGTAAGGAAAATTAATCTGAGACCAAATTTATGAAAAAGTCTTTTATTCTTTATTTTACAGAGTAAGATGAAAAGAATTTTCTCTCAAACCAAACAATGAAAAAACTAAATTAATCCAATAAAAAAAAAAGATTTACAAAGATCTGAGCACAATGGAAACCCAGAGGCCACGCCCCCTCCACTGTCTGGTCATGGAGCTACTTCTTGGCGTAGGTGATCTTCATGGCGCACGTGGCCGTGATCCTGAAGCCCTGCAGCGCGTCCTTAGCCACGCCCGCCTGGGTGTCGCCCTCGAACTCCACGAAGGAGATGTCGTGTTGGCCCGGGACAAGACGCACCTCTTTGAAACCAGGAAACCTGGAGACACACACACAGCCTGCATTAACACAACATGAACACATTTCAACACTGAAGAGGTCACTGGACCATAAACAAGTCTTCTACCTGTTAAATAAACGAAGCTTCTATTTTGAAGCATCCGACAGGAAGTGTAGTTGCTGTGAAACTACGGCGCCACAGGAGCTAGCTGTTGTCGTTAGCAGTTAGCATAAAATGAATCTGTCGCTGTTGAACGTGAGGATTTATTCACAGTGACCGAGATGCATTTTGTTTATAGTTAGAACAAGCTAACCGTGGTTCACTCCCTGATGCTAACAGGCTAACCGCTAGCAGCTCGTTAGCCTACTCCACCACCTCCACCCAAACAGGAAACAACGATTCAGCCTCGCCAAAATAAAACGCCTGTCCCCCTGACAGCGACACTCACTGGTTGAACAGCATCGATAGCATCATCTCATTGGTCTCCTCCGGCAGGTTGCTGAGGAACAGGATGTGGTTGGGGGGGTTGTCTGGAACCTGAGGAGGAAACAGATTCAAATCAAAATCAAATCAACAACCGGAAGTCGCCCACTATCTGAACGATGGAGAACATTCAACAGCAGACTGGATCTCCTCCATCTCCGAGGTTGGTGTTGAAATTAAAAATACTATTAAGATCATACATGTTTATGAAGAGCATAAATAAAGATGCTTCCTCCAGAAATTAAGCCAAAATATCTCAGATTACAAATGCTGCCATCTTGTGGTGATGACGTTGTTTGCAGTCAGAGACACTTTGGCTTCTCTCCTGGGATCCGTCTTTATTCAGAGGTTCTGTGGTTTAAGGACGTGGGACAGAGGACGCTACGTCCACCTGGAGAACTCTGGTGGTTCCTCATGTTCAGCGTTTTTACTGATTCATTAAAACATAAAGAAAAGTGAGTGTGACGAGGATGTTCAACTTGTGTAGGTGAGTCTCACCTGGACGTCAGCCGAGTGCACAGGCGCCGCTGATCCCTGACAAGACCAAACACAGTGAAGAGCAGCGTGAGAAGGTTTACACACACACAGTTTGTCACAGTTAAATGTGACTCAGCAGAAACAGATTCAGTGAATAACTAACTACAGGAATCAGCTTCCTGGTCCAGGAGCGAGAGAACATGGAGGCTGATGATGTGAGAATTAGGATGAGACACAGTTTAACCAGCGACACAAAGACGTGAGGCCTCAGTAGAGTCATCGCTCACCAGCGCCGGTTTCTTTATGAGGTTCGTCCCGGCCTCCAGAGCTTTCTTCTTCTTCTCCTTCTTCTTCTCCTTGTCACCGTACGTGCCCTTCACCTTGGCGATGACCTCCGAGTCGGTCTTTGCGTACTGTATCCTCTGGAATCAACAGGACAAGGCTCAGGGACTCTGCAGTGTTAGAATCTACAACTCACTTGAAGCTGAGTGATGTTTCACGAGGGGGGGGAATGGAAACATGACTAAACACAACGGGCAACCGGCTCAAAGTGATGTCATCACTGCAGCTCGTACCATTGGCTTGTTGTAGAAGGGGAAACCTTGCAGCTGCCTCAACGCGTTGGTGGCGCCGGCGAGCTCCTTAAAGACGACGAAGGCCTGCCCCCTCATGTTCATCGTCTTCAAGGCCACGATTTCAAGGATCTGTCCAAACTGAGAGAAGAGTGCGTAGAGCGAGCGCTTCAGCTCTGCAGGGGGAGACGAGAAACACACGAGTCACAATCAAGACATGTACAAATACACAAGAAGCCTTTCAGAACACCATCGTGTATCTTCTCATTAATTTAGCCGTATATTATTGAGTTGTTCATTTATTCATCTTGGCAGCTTCCGTCACATGGCTCCACAGTCCTTGAGCAGCAGGTCGTCGGTTCGACTCCCTCTTTCTACCGAGGCTCTTCAGGACACTCACCTTCCTTCTTGACCTTGTCATTGATGTTGTTGATGTAAATGGTGTGGTTGGGTCGGATGTCCATGGTGACGTCTGAGGAAACAGATCATTATCACTCAGATCTACTCTACAGAGGAAACTCAGCAGAAAAGTGTTTTTATGTGGAGATTTGATGTAAATATTATTTTATTAATCATCTTTCTATACATTTGTCAGTTTATGGTTCAACTGTAAAACACCTCAACTCAATTAACTTCCTCTTGTGTTTGTCTCAAGGTTTTCAGATGAAATCGTAGGTGTCGTAAATAGACTTTTATCTTTAGTGTTATAGGATGTTAAGAACTGCACGTGGGTCAGATTGTGTCGGAGCTGAATCAGCTGACTCTTGTGTTCGAGCCTCCATCAGTGGATCCTGGATCTGTTTGTCTCTGATCCAATGAACGAAGTCATATGAATATGAATGATAAACATGCGCTTGAAGCTTCGTGGTGTCAGAGGGAGAAAGTTTCCACCTGCTGGGTTCGAGTCCCTGATTCAATTCAAAAACATGTAAACACTTCATTTAACACCTCCATTGAAGAACGAGCTGGAGCTAATGTTAGCATGTGTTAGCTTCCTCTGCATCAGACTCATTCATGACGTTAGCCTAGCGCAGTTAGCTTTGGAGAACCAGCGGCCGATGCTCCTCAGGCCAGCCGCCTCCGGACGAACACAGGCCGGTTCCAGGTGTGAGAGGAGCCGCGGAACAGAACCAGAAGAAACGAGAAACTAAGAACTGGAAACATGGAAACATGGACTCACCTGCTCTGCTCCTCTGCGCGCAACAGGAAACACGTCACACGGCTGCTGCTGCTGCTTTAAGGCTCCTTCCTCCGCTCAGCGCCCCCTGCAGGTCCGGGAGACAGCTGATGACGACAACAACAACAACAATAATAATACCTCCCATGAGTGTTCTGTTGTTTATCTATTAAATAAATAAAACATATAATATATTGTGTCTCCTCTAACAGTTTAATGTTTACATCAGCTGACGCTTCTTTGTGGTCACGTGAGCCTCAGCTGACAGCTGTAACTCAGATGCTAACCGAAGCTAACAGAAGCTAACAGATGCTGCGGCACTGACCAATGGGGAGAGTCGGTTGTTCCCGGGACAGTGACGTGGTGTCCCCGGTCCAAGACAACCACCGCTAGCACCGGCCCGCGTCAGTCCGTCCGCCCGGCTCCGGGTGCAGCTGCTCGGGTTCATCTCCGGGACTTTTGCCCTTTCTTCTTTATCACGCTAGCCAGTTATCCGGTTAGCATATGAGCTGTGTAGATATCCCACCGTAGAGCCACTGAGGCTAACCGGCTAGCAGGCTAATCGACTAACCGAGTGTCCGACCGGCTGAGCGGCTGCTGCGGGCGGACACCAGCAGCGATGGCCTCGGTCCGTGTGTCTGTCCGGGTCCGGCCCATGAACCGGCGGTGAGTGGGCGACATGGATCTACAGAGACCACATGAAGCTAACTGATGTAGCATCTGTGCTAGTGCTGCTCTAATCTCACTGTTATCACCAGGTCACAGTTTCATGATTTAACAATCTCCCCCTGCTCAGCTGCTCTGAGCTCTGCTGGCCAGATGTGTCCTCCTGAAGCTCCAGATGTTGATATGTCCTCCTGAAGCTCCAGATGTTGTTATGTCCTCCTGAAGCTCCAGATGTTGATATGTCCTCCTGAAGCTCCAGATGTTGATATGTCCTCCTGAAGCTCCAGATGTTGTTATGTCCTCCTGAAGCTCCAGATGTTGTTATGTCCTCCTGAAGCTCCAGATGTTGATATGTCCTCCTGAAGCTCCAGATGTTGATATGTCCTCATGAAGCTCCAGGTGTTGTTATGTCCTCCTGAAGCTCCAGATGTTGATATGTCCTCCTGAAGCTCCAGATGTTGTTACGTCCTCCTGAAGCTCCAGATGTTGATATGTCCTCCTGAAGCTCCAGATGTTGATATGTCCTCCTGAAGCTCCAGATGTTGATATGTCCTCCTGAAGCTCCAGATGTTGATATGTCCTCCTGAAGCTCCAGATGTTGATATGTCCTCCTGAAGCTCCAGATGTTGATATGTCCTCATGAAGCTCCAGGTGTTGTTATGTCCTCCTGAAGCTCCAGATGTTGATATGTCCTCCTGAAGCTCCAGATGTTGTTACGTCCTCCTGAAGCTCCAGATGTTGATATGTCCTCCTGAAGCTCCAGATGTTGATATGTCCTCCTGAAGCTCCAGATGTTGATATGTCCTCCTGAAGCTCCAGATGTTGTTATGTCCTCCTGAAGCTCCAGATGTTGATATGTCCTCCTGAAGCTCCAGGTGTTGATATGTCCTCCTGAAGCTCCAGATGTTGATATGTCCTCCTGAAGCTCCAGATGTTGTTACGTCCTCCTGAAGCTCCAGATGTTGATATGTCCTCCTGAAGCTCCAGATGTTGTTATGTCCTCCTGAAGCTCCAGATGTTGTTATGTCCTCCTGAAGCTCCAGGTGTTGATATGTCTTCCTGAAGCTCCAGGTGTTGATATGTCCTCCTGAAGCTCCAGGTGTTGATATGTCTTCCTGAAGCTCCAGGTGTTGATATGTCCTCCTGAAGCTCCAGATGTTGATATGTCCTCCTGAAGCTCCAGATGTTGATATGTCCTCCTGAAGCTCCAGATGTTGATATGTCCTCCTGAAGCTCCAGATGTTGATATGTCCTCCTGAAGCTCCAGGTGTTGATATGTCCTCCTGAAGCTCCAGATGTTGATATGTCCTCATGAAGCTCCAGGTGTTGTTATGTCCTCCTGAAGCTCCAGATGTTGTTATGTCCTCCTGAAGCTCCAGATGTTGATATGTCCTCCTGAAGCTCCAGATGTTGATATGTCCTCATGAAGCTCCAGGTGTTGTTATGTCCTCCTGAAGCTCCAGATGTTGTTATGTCCTCCTGAAGCTCCAGATGTTGATTTGTCCTCCTGAAGCTCCAGATGTTGATATGTCCTCCTGAAGCTCCAGATGTTGATATGTCCTCATGAAGCTCCAGGTGTTGTTATGTCCTCCTGAAGCTCCAGATGTTGATATGTCCTCCTGAAGCTCCAGATGTTGTTATGTCCTCCTGAAGCTCCAGATGTTGTTATGTCCTCCTGAAGCTCCAGATGTTGTTATGTCCTCCTGAAGCTCCAGATGTTGTTATGTCCTCCTGAAGCTCCAGATGGTGCTATGTCCTCATGAAGCTCCAGATGTTGTTATGTCCTCCTGAAGCTCCAGATGTTCTGTGTCTTCCTGAAGCTCCAGATGTTCTGTGTCTTCCTGAAGCTCCAGATGTTGTTATGTCCTCCTGAAGCTCCAGATGTTGTTATGTCCTCCTGAAGCTCCAGATGTTGTTATGTCCTCCTGAAGCTCCAGATGGTGCTATGTCCTCATGAAGCTCCAGATGTTGTTATGTCCTCCTGAAGCTCCAGATGTTGTTATGTCCTCCTGAAGCACTGACGTTTCAGGGTTCAGTATCTTATCTGGTTCTAGGACTGAGCTCTTCTGGACAGAGGCTCCAGATGTTGTTCCTGATCTGCTTGAGCTTCTCCATCAGTTTGGGGGGGGGCATTGTATTTCACCTTCCACCTCAGTTCTGTAGAACATCAGAGACAAATATCTTCTTCTGTCTTTTTCAGGGAGAAAGACTTGAGTTCAAAATGCATCATCAAGATGGAAGGAACCAAAACCTCCATCACCAACCTGAAGGTTTCTATTTATCTGTTGTTGAAACTCCTCTTGTTCACGTCAGCTGTGAGATCCATGATCTGAACCTGTGATGTTCTCTTGTCTCCTGAAGATCCCTGACGGTGTCTCTGGAGATCCGATGAGGGACCGGACCAAGACCTTCACGTACGACTTCTCCTACGACTCCACCGACTGTGAAAGCTCCACGTTCGTCTCTCAGGAAAAGGTCTCGTCTGTTTTCATCTCCACAGTGAAACACGGTGTTCAGACCTGATGAGAAGCTTCTAACAAATGAAACGTGTCTTCTCCTCGGCAGGTCTTCACAGATCTGGGCTCCGACGTGCTGAAGGCTGCGTTCGAGGGCTACAACGCCTGCGTCTTCGCCTACGGTCAGACCGGCTCGGGGAAGTCCTACACCATGATGGGAAACCCGGTGAGAACCCACTCCAGAGGATCCACAGTGGAGATGCTCCTCTAGAGGAAGATGGTTGATCTGAGTCTGAACAAGTGTCGACTCCTGAGGAACCAGAAACTAAACCTAGAAAATAAAACACCCAACGAGAGAAGATGATGAAACCAGAAATATAAAAGAGAGAGAAAGAATAAGAACAGAAACATACATGTATAAATGTGCTGCGTTCAAAGACACTCTGGTGTTCACAGCTTCACGCTGTTAGACAGCTGCTGGTGAATGAGTGACAGCTCCGAGGTGTCAAAGTTCACGGGGGGGGGGGGGGGGGTTATCAGCTGGACTGACAAAGAGCAGCGAGTTCAGCTACACTATTTATTATTTATTAACAAAGTGCATCAGAACAGGAAGTGGTGATTCAAACATGGTCACATGACCTTTCATTGAGCCGACACTTCTCCAGAGCAGCTTCCACTGAGAGCATCAACCATGAGGGAACAAACCAGAACAAAGAGAATCAGGAAAGACCATTCGCTCCAAAAAGTCCAGACCACAGAGTTCACAAAGATCAGGTGCAGGTGACATGAGTGTGATCATCTCCCGGGTTCAGACCTCCTCTCGGGGGGGGGGGGGGCACTTGACTTGTCAACAGGTCGTGGATCATAGCCTAGACGAAAGGGGTGGAGACAGAGACAGAGAGCAGCCGTGGAGAAGTGTCTTCGTCTCGTGCTCACGTTGACCTGTCCTCCTCTGTCCCCGTGTCCCAGGGGGACGCAGGTCTGATCCCGAGGATCTGTGAAGGTCTGTTCAGCCGCGTGCTGGCGGCGACTCGGTGGGACGTGGCGTCGTTTCGTACGGAGGTCAGGTGAGACCAGAAGGAAACCAGTTCACATCCTGATGGGTTCATGTCCCTGAGCTGCTCACACATCATCAGCTCACTAACTGTCTCCTGAAGAAACCTCTTCAAATTCACTAGATCACAATTTAGATTTCATGAATTATTAATCCATGAAATCAGATTAGGATCGTTTGGATGTGTCTGCTGCTCCAGATGAGTTGTGTCCCTCACTGTCATGGAAACCAGTTTGTATGTTATCCCACAAACAAACAAACAAACAAACAAACAAACAAACAAACACTGCTAAAGACAGCCGTGACATTATGTCAGCACTTTCTAGACCAATCACAAGAGAGGTCAGAGGTCACATGTGTCGTCACTGATGACGTTTGCCTGGACAACAATAATCTGATTATTAAAAATATACCGAATATTAAATACACTTGATTATTGTGTTTACATGAATTGTTAATTTAATATTTTTGGATGCTGAGGTTTGCCCGTCTGAGGGTTTCCTGTCTAAGCTCCTCCTTTCTTTTCATCTGGTTTACGCTGACCTCAGGTCACGTGACGTCATCACGTGACCTGAGGTCAGAAGTGGACGTTCTGAGATTCAGACGTAAACATGTCGACATCACTGAAGTCCGAATTCTCCACTTAATCTGAAAATCAGATCTGAGTCCGGTTCTGTAAATCAGAACATCGGGTTTACTGTCAGAGTCAGAGTTCTGATTATTGTTTAATCTGGTTCATATCAAAGTCTTGTTTCCACAGAAACATCAAGTTGACAGCTGCACTATTTGATGTAAACGTTTAAAAACAGATTTGTGTTGAAGGTTTTGATTTGTGTTGAAAGTTTTGATTTGTGTTGAAGGTTTTGATTTGTGTTGAAGGTTTTGATTTGTGTTGAAGGTTTTGATTTGTGTTGAAGGTTTTGATTTGTGTTGAAGGTTTTGATTTGTGTTGAAGGTTTTGATTTGTGTTGAAAGTTTTGATTTGTGTTGAAAGTTTTGATTTGTGTTGAAGGTTTTGATTTGTGTTGAAGGTTTTGATTTGTGTTGAAGGTTTTGATTTGTGTTGAAGGTTTTGATTTGTGTTGAAAGTTTTGATTTGTGTTGAAAGTTTTGATTTGTGTTGAAGGTTTTGATTTGTGTTGAAGGTTTTGATTCGTGTTCTCAGTTACTTGGAGATCTACAACGAGAGGGTGAGAGACCTGCTGAGGAGGAAGTCCACTGTGACCTTCAACCTGAGGGTCAGGGAGCATCCCAAGGACGGGCCCTACGTGGAAGGTCAGTCTGTCTTTAGGGAATCGTTCTGACCAGTTGATGGGCTGAGTGGATCTCAGAGGTCAAAGGTCACAGTGAAGTTGTTGAAATGACAGCAGGACGATGATTGTAGTTGACTCCATGACATCACTCATTCACACTGATGATGTAAACACAGATTCAACAGTCTGAACCTGTCGCAGGTCAGAACCAGAACCTTCAGTTCAACCTCTGGTTCTATTTCCGCTGCTTCACGAGGTCCAGATTTTACTCAGTGAAAGATTTTTGACTTGAATATTAAAATAAATAAAACTGAAAATAGAATCAATGTGAAGTAAAGCCCTGGGTCCTGTTTCCACGTGTCATCTCAGATCTTTCCAAACACCTGGTGCAGAACTACAGCGACGTGGAGGAGCTGATGGAGGCCGGAAACATCCACCGCACCACCGCCAGCACCGGCATGAACGACGTGAGCAGCCGCTCCCACGCCATCTTCACCATCAACTTCACGCAGGTCAGGAAGGAGACCTCAGGCTGTAGTTCAACTGAGCAGAGGTCCTGTGGAGAGAAGGTTTCCTGTGGAGCTGAAGGTCTGCTCTGTTTCAGGCGAAGTTCGATGCCGAGATGCCGAGTGAGACGGTCAGTAAGATCCACCTGGTCGACCTGGCCGGCAGCGAGCGAGCCGACGCCACCGGAGCCACCGGCGTCCGCCTGAAGGAAGGAGGCAACATCAACAAGTCACTGGTCACACTGGGAAACGTCATCTCCGCTCTGGGTCAGACTCAGACTCTCTCTTCTCTTCTGCTGCTGCACTCACTCCCACTCAGCTGACCTGTTTCCTGTCTCTGTGCAGCCGACATGGCGCAGGACGGCCTGAACACCAACCTGAAGAAGAAGTCCGTGTTCGTCCCCTACCGGGACTCGGTGCTCACGTGGCTGCTCAAAGACAGCCTGGGCGGAAACTCCAAGACCTTCATGATCGCCAGTGAGAAGCCATTTCCAGTTTATCATTTGAAGTTTGTGAAAGTGTTGGACTGAACTCTGTGAAACTGTTTCCTGTCCCAGCGGTTTCCCCGGCAGACGTGAACTACGGCGAGACGCTCAGCACGCTGCGCTACGCCAACCGAGCCAAGAACATCATCAACAAGCCCACCGTCAACGAGGACTGCAACGTGCGGCTGATCCGAGAGCTGCGCGCGGAGATCGCTCGACTGAAGGCTCTGCTGGTGCAGGGCAACCAGGTGAAGAGCCGGTCATCACCTGCAGGGGGCGCCGCTGCTGCTGGTTCAGATCAGAGGAATCGAACCTGAGCTGCTCTTCTCTGTTTCAGATCGCTCTCCTGGATTCACCCACCGCTCTGAGCATGGAGGAGAAGCTGCTGCAGAACGAAGCCAGAGTGAGTCTGACCTCACGTTGTCTCTGTGTGAAGGTTCAGTGTGTGGAGTGTAGTGACCTCTAGTGGTGAGGTGCTGCAGCGGCTCACCCCCCCCACCCCCCCCCCCCCCCCTCCTTCCACAGGTGAAAGTAGAATTCTAAACTATCTAGTCTGGGCTACTGTAAAAAACATGGCGGCCTCCAGATTCATTTCCATATTTGTTTTTGATTTCTGCTGAAAGATCCTTTCGCCTGAATCCTACACTCTGGACCTTCTGATTCTGTGACTCAGATAATCTGTTTTATTTTCAGCCTCTTTCAACATATTAATTATTCAAAGAACATTCCCATCTGCAGCATCACAGCGGCTCCTGTGTTCTGTGTGGCTCCTCTGTGTCTGCAGGTTCTGGAGCTGACGAAGGAGTGGACCAACAAGTGGAACGAGACCCAGAACATCCTGAAGGTTCGTGTATGTTCACACCTCCTCGTGTCCACCAGGAGAACGTCTCAGTTCACACTCGTGAGGAGACTTCAGAGAACAAACCTTTATCTCATCTTATCCACAAGGAATCAATATTTTATTCACGTGATTTCCCAAAGTGCAGATTTGATGGTGTGTGTCACATGACCGTTCACGTCCACTGGTCATGTGATGTAAACAGGAAGTAGATTGTCTCTGCGGCTGGTTGCTCAGTCACAGAACATTGTGTTCACCGCTGGTAGTCGAGTCATGTGACTGACGAGGACCAATCAGGAGGAGGGCGTCTCAGTGGACTCACCTCCCTGTTGTGATCAGATGTTGACGAGTGGATGTGTCTGCAGGAGGAGACCCTGGCTCTGAGGAAAGAGGGCATCGGCGTGGTGCTGGACTCGGAGCTGCCTCATCTCATCGGCATCGACGACGACCTCCTCAGCACCGGGATCATCCTGTATCATCTGAAGGTCAGGACCAGACTGCCTCCACCTGATCTCAGACCAGCCATTTGATTTATTTGAACTGGAAAATAAAAAACTCTGCTCAGTGAAACTTCCTCAAACCTTTTCCCACCTTACGTCCCATGTTCACCTGAGCTGGATGAAGGGTCCTCATGGACTTTCTGTCTTTCTTTGTCCTCAGGAGGGACGGACATACGTGGGCAGAGAGGACGCGTCCACAGAGCCGGACATCAGTGAGTTCAGGGATTCTCAAAGAATTCTAATCTTAGAATTCAAGTCATGTGGTAGTTTCTTAGAGAGAGGTTGAAATCCATCCCTCATCTGGTGAACCATGGTGGGTTGAGGGTGGCTGAGTGGATCCCAGCTGATATGAGACCAGAGGCAGATACAAGCTGGACAGATGGTCAGTGGATCACAGGGCTGATCATATCATCTGGTTTCAGACTCGAACTGAACCACTGACATGTTCCCCACGTGTTCCTCACATGTTCCTCACGTGTTCCTCACATGTTCCTCACATGTTTCTGTTGACAGCTCATGGTTGGAAACCGTTTCAGAGACAGGAATCCTTTGTTTCAGTTGAACCTTGTAACCGTCTGATGACGTGATGTTCTTCCTCCTCAGTCCTTCACGGTCTGGACCTGGAGAGTGAACACTGCATGTTTGAGAATCAGAACGGCACGGTGACCCTGGTGCCGCTCGGTGGAGCTCAGTGCTCTGTGAACGGGGTTCAGGTGACGGAGCCGTCGCAGCTCAACCAAGGTGAGGAGTGGAAACCAGTCCCACAGGGGCGTCTCATTCTTCTATCTGAAGAACACCTTGATGTTCACTTTCCCGTGACGCAGGTGTTTCCTGTTCTGTCTTCAGGCGCCGTTCTTCTGCTCGGCAGGACAAACATGTTCCGGTTCAACCATCCGAAGGAGGCGGCGAAGCTGAGGGAGAAACGAAAGGTTTGTGTTGGAGGATGAAGAACGAGAGTGAGAAGAACCTCCTGAACGGACAGAAACCAGCTCTGAATAACATTTATTTAACCTTTGACCTTTTAAATGTGGTCCATGTTCCCTCTGCTAACATGGAGGAGGTTTGTAATGGGCTGTTTACTTGTTGCACTTTTCTAACACCTGGACTCGGTCCACAGGCCCTGAGCTCACTTGTGTTGTTGAGTTCCTCCTGCTACACAACCCTGGTCACCTGTTCATTCAGGGTCTATTCATTTTGTTAATGAGCTTCACTGGACCTTCACCACACACATGACGAGTGTGGTTCCATAAAGATGGAGGTTTATGGCCTTTACTGCAGCCAGCCACCAGGGGGCGATGATTTCAGCTGTCATTTTGAAGATGTACTTACAGTCTACGACCTTCAGTCATTAATGACCTGTGACCTTTGACCTTTGCCAGAGCGGCCTGCTCTCCACCTTCAGCCTGTCGATGACGGATCTGTCCAGGTCGTGTGAGAACCTGTCGACTGTGATGCTCTACAACCCCGGGTGAGTGACCAGGAAACATCTGAACCAGCTGATTGGCTCAGAACCACTGTGCACCCCCCTCCCTGCCCCCCACCTTGTGACATCATTCAGATGAAAGTTATTTATGATAGTTCTTTATCAAACACTGAAGGTCGTGACCCTCATGTGGAGCCGCTGGCTGCTGTGGACTCGCCCACAGGGGGCGCTGACACACGTTCACAGCTTCTGGCTCATAGCTTCATGCTTTTATGAGGAATCACATGATCAGCTGTTTTATTAAATTACAGAATAAACATTAAACTAAATATTTATTAAGATTTACATCTTCGGGATGAACCAATGGGATCAGAGCTGAGAGGAGGCACAAACCTTTATTTGATCTGAAAGAAAAACAACATCAGACTCATACTGAGGACATGGTGCTGTGGTCATTCATGGTCCCCAGAGGATGAATCCTGCAGATCTTCAGTGACCTCACCAACAGGTGGAGTCAGATTCACACCGGAGCGTATCTCCAGGGGATGAACCTGAGGAATCCTTCTACAGGTTCAACCTCAGAGGATTCTGGTTGTTTACTTTTAGATTATTGTAATGGAGGATGATCCAGTGGCGGAGCAGAGGTGTGGACTCTGTCCTCCCTGTCCTGTTGACGGTCTCTCCCCTGATAGGACCCCGTCTTCCTCAGGTAGACTCGTCCACTTCCTGTCTTCATGGTCCTGTTCTCACAGGGACGTGTGTCGTCTTCTCTTCAACCTGATCCCTCGTCCTCTGTCTCCGTTTGACACTCGGACTCTCACCTTGCTTTTCATTGCTGCTTGTCCTCACTCTGCTGATGTGTGATGTGTGTCTGACACAACGTGAGCTGATCTAGGGTCTGTCTCTTTGTTCCCAGGCTGGAGTTTGAGAGGCAGCAGCGAGAGGAGCTGGAGAAACTGGAGCTCAAACGGTAGGAGAGGAGTTCAGCTTCCAGCTGGGACTGTTTGTGGGTGGATGTGGTGCTGGTGGTGCTGGTGGTGTTGGTGGTTTCCTGCTTACATAAGTGTGAACTGTTAAAACAAACCAGAGGGTGGTGCCACCGCCCCACAGACTGCACTTGGGACCAAAGACCACAAGTTCATTGAAATCAAAAGTCTTGGATGAAACTCAACTTTCACTCGTGTCCCATGTTGTTAACGGTCGTCTCGTGTGTTGTTGCTGCAGGAGGTTGATCAAGGAGATGGAGGAGAAGCAGCAGAGTGAGAAGGTGGAGCTTGAGCGCCTCCAGCAGGAGGTGGAGAGCCAACGCAAAGAGTCTGAGGAGGTGCAGCAGAGAATTCTGCGTCAGGAGGAGAGCCTCCGCTGCCGGAGCCATGACATCGAGAGCCGCCTGCGTGACTTCCTGGTGGAGAAGGAGCGCTTTGAGGAGGAGCGACGCTCGGAGCTCCAGGAGGAGGAGCTCCAGTGGCAGCAGCGGGGAAACCAGCTGGCGGGTGAAGCGGTGGAGGAGCGGGATGAGGAGCAGCGGAGGCAGCAGGAGGCTGCAGAGCAGACAGAAATCTACCGTGAGCTGAAGAGGCTGAAGCAGGAGCGTGAGGAGCAGAAGGTTCGTCTGGAAGCAGAGCGGCGGCGGCTGGAGGAGCAGGAGCAGGAGCAGCTGAGCCTGGTGGGCCGGCTGGAGGAGCAGCTGAGGGAGAAACACGAGGCGGCCACCACGTTGTCGACCAGGGAGGACGCCCACCGCATCGAGGAGGAGCGCAGAGCACTGGCCGAGATCAGAGGAGCGCTGCTCCGTGCCAAAGAGGCTGGAGAGCGGCAGGATGTGGAGGAGGCCAGCGAGGAGGCGCGATCTGCTCAGGGTCGATACACGGTCTTCAAGGTGGCTCAGGTGAAGGAGCTGGGTCAGCTGGAGGAGGGGCTCCGGCAGCAGAGGGAGCATCTGGAGGTGGAGGTCGCTGCTGAGAGAAACACAGTGCTGCTCCTCGCTCACGGCCTCAAGGAAAGACGGCAGCAGCCGGAGGAGGCGCAGGACACCACGGCCGACTGCCAGGAGGAGCAGCTGGTCCAGCAGGCGGAACACAGGCTGCAGCTCAAGGAGCAGCAGCTGACCAGCCTGGCAGACGACCTCCTCCCCGCGCTGGCCGAGGAGAAGCAGAGAGCCATGGAGGTGTTGGAGCGCAGCGCCGGCAGCAACAGGAACTGCACCAGTCCACCGGGTCTGGACAACACACTGTACCAGGTGGAGAAGGAGCTGGAGGACAAGGAGGAGAAGCTGAACCTCCACTGGCACAGTGCTCAGCAGCTGCAGCAGCTCCAGGAAACCTACGAGTTCACGGCCAACGTGGCCCGGCAGGAGGAGAAGGTGAGGAGGAAGGAGAAGGAGATCCTGGAGTCGAAGGAGAAGCAGCAGAGGGAGGCGATGGAGCAGGCGGTGACCCGGCTGGAGAGGCGGCACTCGGCCCTGAGGCGCACCGGCTCCCTGGAGCCCGACACCGAGGAGCAGTGGAGGGGGGCGGAGCCGGAGCAGCAGAGGTCAGAGCATCACATGACATGTTTCTCATAATTAATGAGGTGGTTTCGTCCTTCGAGTATAAAATGTAATGTCAAAGATAAATAGACCAAAGTCTGGTAGAAGTTTCTCTCCTGAAACACTGGATCATATGTGAAAGGAAAGAGCCTGTTGACCAATCAGAGCAGAGCGGACCAGCTGACCAATCAGAGCAGAGTAGACCAGCTGACCGAGCAGAGCAGACCAGCTGACCAGTCAGAGCAGAGTAGACCAGCTGACCAATCAGAGCAGAGCGGACCAGCTGACCAATCAGAGCAGAGCGGACCAGCTGACCAATCAGAGCAGAGTAGACCAGCTGACCAATCAGAGCAGAGCGGACCTGCTGACCAATCAGAGCAGAGCGGACCAGCTGACCAATCAGAGCAGAGTAGACCAGCTGACCAATCAGAGCAGAGCGGACCTGCTGACCAATCAGAGCAGAGTGGACCAGCTGACCAATCAGAGCAGACTCACACACAGCAGAGTGTCTGTGTCTCCTCTCACACAGACACTCAGTGTCTCCTCTCATTCTGGAAGCTTCAGTGTTGTCTCTATCTGGAGCAGTGATCCTGACGTTGTCCCTGATCTCCTGCTCACACCCGTCTTCTCCTTCTTCTCAGGGTGGAGTGGGAGATCCAGAAGCTGAGGCAGGGCTTCAGTGAGGGAGAGGAAAGCAGCAGGACTCCCTCCATCAGCCCCGAGGAGAAGACCAGCAGCTCTCTGGTCAGTCACATCCAGAGTCTGAACACGCTGCAGCCGCTGTCCGACGACCGGTGAGCTTCAGAACTTCTGTCTCAAGGAGAAACTCCAACATCAGAAGGTTCAGCAGGTCTTCACCATAATCCTCTCAGCTCCTCCTCATGTTGATGTTGGTTCCTCTTCTTCTTCCTCAGGATCAACAGCTACATCGAGGAGGAAGTTCAGCGGCGGTTGCGTGAGATGAACCTTCTGAACGGTGGGATGGATCTGTCCGAGTCCTGTGAGTCTCTCCGGGTGAGCAACTCTCTCTCCTTCATCTCCTCATCACTTCTGTTCCTTGATCAAAGTTTCATCTTCAGTTTCAGATGACTTCAGCTTCTCGAATGTGAGAACTAGTGTTTTAAGTTTTTGTAAAAGTGGCTGAGACGTCAGAATGTTTGTTTTCTAACGTTTGATCAAATTGATGGATTATCAGATTTGATAAGTTCTATTAATAGAGTAGAATTAGACGAGTTCAGATTCTGCTGGAAACAGAAACAACTGGAACCTTCGATCCACAGGACATTTGATTGTGTTTGACTTTAGTCCTCATTTGATCTGTGAGGAGTGAGGTCATCAGGCCCAGGCTCAGTGTGAAGCACTGATATCTGATATGATATCTGATATCTGATATGATATCTGATATCTGACCCCACAGGACCAGGAGGAAGCTAGCGACTGTAGCTTGGCTCCATTCACAGACGAGGTAGGACCAGGATCTTCTTCATGTTTCACATTGATGCTGCTGCTGTTGAATTTCTCCCTTTTTTCTGTGATGATCTTTAACTTTTGTTATTTTGCAAATGAAGAATATTGTGTTCATATTCAATGATCATCAGTTGATGCAAAGTTTTCTTCTCTGTAGGATGAAAAGCTGCAGAACATGAATCCGAGGAGGCTGAAATATGAGGTGAGCCCAGTATCTTGTTGGGGATGAATTACAATCCAGTAATCACTGGTTAAATAATCAATGATCCTGATCGGGAGTTAAACATGGACACCGGGATTATCTGGATTCCTCATTCCTTATAATTGAGAAATGAAATTAGATTGTAATGGAGAAGGTGAATGAGTTTCTGTTTGTTTTGTAATCACAGACTCTGATTCAGACAAAGTTCCATATCGGATCAATTCAGCTGGTTTGGCAGCTCTGAACGTTGCAGCTGGTTATTCTCTTTAATAACATTCATCAGGAAGCTCATTCTCTGGAAGGGAACAAACCATTGCATGGAAAATAAACTCACAGAAAACAAAACTTCTTGAAATGATCAAAAAGACATATCTCTGCTCCCAGTTTAAAAACGTTGAATCAAACTTGGGTAAATCATAATTTGGTATTTTCCTTGTGAATTAAAGTTTCAATCGGATTATAAAAGTGTAAATTCTACTTTACACACGTCTGATACATTTTCAGATTTCACAAAGGATCTGACTCTTTCACCTGATTTGCATGTTAGACCTCTTCACACTCTGAATCTCTCACCGTCCACCGGAGCTCCTGCTGAGCAGCATCTGTGATTCTCACTGGGTCTAATTCAAGGAGCCTCAGGTCCCTCCTGATGCTGTAGTCACGGACTCGCCCTTGTGCACACAGAGAACGAGTGGGGGGGGGTCTAGCTTCCTGTCGGCCACGGAGCTTCAGGAGAACCCTCCTGCTGAGATCCAGCAGAACGTATCAGAAGAACCTGAACAGGTCCGGTCAGAGCGTCACAGAGAAGAAACCGATCCTTCCACTGAGGTCTGGATTGAAGAAGAGGAAGCCTACAGAGATGGAGTCAGAGACACGGCGTGGGAACGAGCAGGGAAACCTCCCGCTGAGGTTTGTGAACTTCAGGAGCTTCTTCTGAAGCGACGCTCTCTTTCAACCTCAATAGAAAAAGTCAAACTCCAAACGCGTGACCTGGAGAAACATGAGGAAGCAGAACGTGATCAGACGTCCAAGTCGCCGAGCTCTGAGGAGAAGTGGAAGCAGCCGGAGGAAGTTGAATCAAGCAGAAGCTACGATTTTGGATATTTTGTCCGGAAGCTGTCGGAGGCCTACAGAGACGCTGGCAGAAGGTTGCAGGGCACTCGGGACATCCTCCAACACGTTGGAGTGGAGGACATGAAGGTCGTGCTCTCTCAGTATGTGACCATGGTTTCCAAAGAACTGCCTCTGATTCATCACCTGCAGCTTCAGCCACAGCCCGAGTCCTCCAGGCAGTCACACAACGAGGTCGCCCTTCCTCAGAAAGCTTCTGTGATCATGGACATCTCCAGATGGCCGGAGGGATCTGTGTCTTCTTTCAGAGACAGAAGTCCTGAGGCCTTTCATCAGAGGCTGGTCCAGCTGCCTCCAGTCCTCTCCCAGCTACAGACGTCTTCATCCCAGGAGATACGTGACAAGGTGGCATCTCTGTCGCCTCAGATCCAAGTTGGCAAACTTCTGAGTATCTTCTGGGTTAAAACGGCCAAGAGAGAGGAGCCCGTCCCGAAGCCTGGCTGCTTGCTTCTGTCAGAGAAGATCATGATCGTGGTGTCAGCCGGCTCAGATCCTCAGGACACGTTGGTTCTTTCTCACCATCTTCATCTCTGTGAAATCAAGAAGGTCCAGATCAGCTTGGCCGGGCAGCATGTCCGCCTCATCGGCTGCTCTGAAGGTGAGGTCCTGGCCGTCTTCACCCACAGCAAGGAGCTCACCCAGGAGTTCTGTAAGGCTTTACTGAAGGCTATGGCTCCTGGAAGGTTCTGTGAAGGGACTGAAGGTCACCCACTGCTCTCTGAAGACCTCACGCTCCTCTCACTGGACTGGACATCAACCGTTCCTGACCTCCTCCTGGACAACGGCCTTCAGGTCACCTCCAGGTTCAAGCGGGTCCTCGCCGACTTACTCTACATTGTCCAGGGGAATATGGACGGCCCTGGCAAACCTTCTCTGGCGGACGTTTGTCCTCTCCTCTACACCAGTGTCAAGGTCATGAACTCCACCCGAGTGCATGAGGACACCATCTTTCAGCTCCTCTTGACCGACACTCACGTGGTTCTTCTCCAGGAGGACGGTGTCTCTCACCCGGTGCCGCGGGGCTCCAGCCTGGTTCCTGCACAGCCACAGTTTCAGGGACTCGAACTCCACCAGCGGTCAGAGGTCAGACGGCTGAGGGTGGGTCAGCAGGACGGCTGCGTGGTGGTGGACGTGGTGTTTACAGCTGGAGACCAGAAGGTGGAGTCACGGCTCGGCTCGGTGGAGGCCTCCTCTGATCACACTCCTCGGGGCAGCTCCTGGAACTTGTGCTTCGGTTGTAGCTCAGAAGCCGAGATCTTCATTAATCATCTTCGTTCCTGAGGCAGAAACTTCTTTCCTCTTTAAAACAAACGATCAGTTAGTTTGTTCTACGATGTTTAAAATAATCTACGATCTGAACGTGATGGAATATTTAAAACAAATAAAATGTTTCTGTGAAGTCGATTGAGTTCAGACGTGTGTTGACCTTTGACCTCTGGAGTTTACTCTGACTCAAGATGAAAGAAAAGAAACTCTTTGTTTTCATGGAAGTTAAATTATTATTTTTATTCATGATTCTTTTTAAAACAACAAATATTGATGATTTGAAGAAAACGTGACTCATCCTGTCTGAAAATGATCGGAAATAATATCTGATTATTGATGTTGAATGAATTATTAGCAGGATAATAAAGATTGAACTTGAATTCTCATGGTGTTTTATTTTGAAAATTAATT
>NC_070628.1:255069-317569 GCF_947347685.1 Pleuronectes platessa | reverse complement strand
GATCAGTGTGAACCGGTTTCAGGTCTGTTGACGTGTGAACTGGTTTCAGATCAGTGTGAACTGGTTTCAGATCTGTTGACGTGTGAACTGGTTTCAGATCAATGTGAACTGGTTTCAGATCAGTGTGAACCGGTTTCAGGTCTGTTGACGTGTGAACTGGTTTCAGATCTGTTGATGTGTGAACTGGTTTCAGATCTGTTGACGTGTGAACTGGTTTCAGATCAGTGTGAACTGGTTTCAGATCAGTGTGAACTGGTTTCAGGTCTGTTGACGTGTGAACTGGTTTCAGATCACTGTGAACTGGTTTCAGATCTGTTGATGTGTGAACTGGTTTCAGATCAGTGTGAACTGGTTTCAGATCAGCGTGAACTGGTTTCAGATCTGTTGATGTGTGAACTGGTTTCAGATCAGTGTGATGGAGGAGACCTGGAGCGTGTTCCGACGCTACAGTCGCTTCAGAGAGATGCACCACAGCCTCCGGACCAAGTATCCACAGGTCAGAGGCTTCTTACTACATCTGGACAAACTAAACATTAAAGACAATGAAAGGAATTCTAAAACCTTCAATCTGGATGAATTTCACCGGCTGATCAGTTTGTTTATTTTTCATTACTGATGTGAGACTGTGATGTCACTTCCTGTTTCAGCTGGCGGCTCTGGAGTTCCCTCCGAAAAAGCTGTTTGGAAACCGAGACGAGCGGATGGTCGCTGAGCGCCGGAGCCAGCTGGAGGCAGGAATCCATAACACTTCATTTACACATCAAGAAGGACAGATCAGATTTCTACTCAGGGTTTCTGCAACAAGTTGAATCTCTGACCTCTAAAGGTCGTAAAGAATGAAATTCAATGACATGAGGGAATATAAAATATAATAACAATAACCCTGGAACCAGCCGGGAGTCTCTGACGTCAGCACGACAGACATTACGAACCAACTCATTTTAGATCATTACTGAAGAAGTTTAATTTATGAAGCAGGTTTCAGACACAGATTCAAGCTGCAGTTCAGGGACATTAGAAACAGCACAGACACAAAATGAAAGAAAACCGATTTGGATCTGAAACTGTCTCCATGTCTCTTCCAGCGTTATCTGAGGAGCTTGTTCCGAGTGATGCTGGCGTCGGTCGGTTCTCCGCTCAGAACCGACGCCGGGTTCCGTCTGTCCAAACACGCCGTCTGGGACTTCTCGCCGTTCTTCAAGAAGGGCGTGTTCGAGTACAGCAGCCACGGCACCGGCTGAGTCCGGAGACAAACCCCAGAGCGCCGTGTCCTCTGAGGGGGACAGGTCCCAGGTCAGTCTGCTCTCGTCTGTCCTGAGAGATGCTGCTCAATGTCCTCACGGAGACGCTCTGTCTCAAGAGGTCCAGCTCGAGGTGATCCACACACAGAGTCAAGTTTCACTCAGAATCCAGATGGTGACCCGCAGCTGGTAGAAGTTTCCTGTACCTTCGAACTGCTGCGGTTGAGGGTTCAATTCCCTTCACTGCTGCAGCTCCCACAAACAAAAGAGTTTCTTCAGAATAAGTTTTGACAGAAAGTGACACTACACCCAATTTTAAATTTGAACACAAGGGGGAGGGGGGAGGGGCCTAAATGGATGTTTTCAGGTGATAAACAGGAAGTGTTCGGAGTGATGACGTCATCAGCTGATTCCAAAGTTTTACATCTTGAAACTTTGATGCTCAAACGTCTTTGTCCTCAGATGTGGAGTTCTTCAGGACAGATCCATTTGTAAAAGACTGAAAACGTCTTCTGGGCTCTGATGATCGATATTTACTCAACAAAGAAGCTGATTCTCAACTTTACATGAGACTGAGACTGAGCGTCACCTCTGAAGATGAATTGAAGAGGAACAGACTGTGTAAATACAATGTAAATATTCATGTGCAGTTTTCTATTGGCTTGTGTATGATGTAAAGTGTCGCCAAAGGGAACGAATCAGCGACTGAGTGTTTGAGTCCTGAGCTGTAGCTGAGACTTAAGAGTTCAGAGACTGTTTTTAAAAATGTCCGTAGACTCCGGGTCCAGAAAGTGAAGCTGATGAAGTGTCTGAAACCGGTCTTCTGTGTACTGACCAGCAGGGGGCGACTCCTCTGGTAGTTTCTATAGAAAGAACTCCACTTCTCACTTTATAACCTCAATAAACATTTTCCTCAGGAGTTTCTGTCTCAGTCTCTAGTTTCATGTCTTCTTCAAACAGCTGATTTTCATTTAGTGAATTATGATCAATTAGAGTCGAACAGATCATAATGGGGGGGGGGGGGCAGCTAGTACCGTCCACTAAAGGCTTGTCTCTTCAGTCTGATCCTCTTAACTCTCAAACTCCTGATTTAAAAGGTTAAAGTTTAGTTTGTGTAAACAGGAAGTGGAATGTCCCTCCCGTTGAATTCCTGGTTCCTGACAGGAAGTGGTAGCTTCCACCTCTTGTGGCCAAAATCAGTTTCAAGAACAAACTCTTTCTGGAAGGAACCAGATCAACAACAGGTTTCGACCCCCGACGTCCTCCTTCAGGTCGGAGTTCTGGGCTCGGCCCGGTCACATCTGCTCCACGGGCCTGAAGTCCTGTTGAGCGACGCCCAGAGCCTGGAGCCGCTCGGTGCAGCTCTGCAGCAGCTGCTCGTACTCCTGCAGGTCACATGGTCAGTGGGTCACCACAGGAAGTGACTTGTTTCACAGCCTCAGGGTCACGAGGTCACTCACCTGACGCTCTCCAGCCAGCTCCTCCTCCAACGCACCGACAGTCACGTGTTTGGACTCCAACGTCTCCTATGAGAAGAAGAATCCAGACTGAAGACATGGATCACAGTCGTCTTCAGAGGACATGTCCTTCACACTCTGGACTCTCACCTTCAGTCTGTTTGCGGCGCTGCTTCCTGCGGCGGCGGCGGTGGAGAGCGCTCCACAGAGCTGAGCCTCCTTGGTCTCCACAGTCTGAGTCAGAGCAGAGAGCTTCCTCTCCAGCAGCAGCTGCTTCAGGCCGCTCCTCTGCTGCAGCTCCATGATGACCTCCCTCTGCTTCCTCAGCAGCTCGTCACGCTCCTTCTGGACCTGCCCACAACCAGAACCTGGAGTCACCTGGAGTCACCTGGAGTCAGCTGGAGTCACCCGGGGTCACCCGGAGTCACCTGGAGTCACCCGGGGTCACCTGGAGTCACTTAGTGTCACCTGGAGTCACCTGGTGTCAGCTGGAGTCACCTGGAGTCACCTGGTGTCAGCTGGAGTCACCCGGTGTCACCCGGAGTCACCCGGAGTCACCCGGTGTCACCCGGAGTCACCCGGAGTCACCGGGAGTCACCCGGTGTCACCCGGTGTCACCTGGAGTCACCCGGTGTCACCTGGAGTCACCCGGTGTCACCCGGAGTCACCCGGCGTCACCCGGCGTCACCCGGAGTCACCCGGCGTCAGCTGGAGTCACCCGGCGTCAGCTGGAGTCACCCGGCGTCACCTGGAGTCACCCGGCGTCACCTGGAGTCACCCGGTGTCACCTGGCGTCACCTGGCGTCACCTGGTGTCACCTGGAGTCACCTGGAGTCAGCTGGTGTCACCTGGTGTCAGCTGGGGTCACCTGGGGTCACCTGGAGTCACCTGGCGTCACCTGGTGTCACCTGGCGTCACCTGGTGTCAGCTGGAGTCACCTGGTGTCACCTGGAGTCACCTGGTGTCACCTGGTGTCACCTGGCGTCACCTGGAGTCACCTGGTGTCACCTGGTGTCACCTGGAGTCACTTGGAGTCACCTGGTGTCACCTGGTGTCACCTGGTGTCACCTGGAGTCACCTGGAGTCACCTGGTGTCACCTGGTGTCACCTGGCGTCACCTGGAGTCACCTGGTGTCACCTGGTGTCACCTGGAGTCACTTGGTGTCACCTGGAGTCACCTGGTGTCACTTGGTGTCACCTGGAGTCACCTGGCGTCACCTGGAGTCACCTGGTGTCACCTGGTGTCACCTGGAGTCACTTGGTGTCACCTGGAGTCACCTGGAGTCACCTGGTGTCACCTGGTGTCACCTGGCGTCACCTGGAGTCACCTGGTGTCACCTGGCGTCACCTGGAGTCACCTGGCGTCACCTGGAGTCACCTGGTGTCACCTGGTGTCACCTGGAGTCATCTGGTGTCACCTGGTGTCACCTGGAGTCACCTGGTGTCAGCTGGAGTCACCTGGTGTCACCTGGTGTCACCTGGAGTCAGCTGGAGTCAGCTGGAGTCAGCTGGTGTCACCTTGTGTCACCTGGTGTCACCTGGAGTCACCTGGAGTCACCTGGTGTCACCTGGCGTCACCTGGAGTCACTTGGTGTCACCTGGAGTCACCTGGAGTCACTTGGTGTCACCTGGAGTCACCTGGTGTCACCTGGCGTCACCTGGAGTCACTTGGTGTCACCTGGCGTCACCTGGAGTCACCTGGTGTCACCTGGAGTCACCTGGTGTCAGCTGGAGTCACCTGGTGTCACCTGGAGTCACCTGGTGTCGCCCTGACAGAACCTGATTAGAACCCAGTTACCTTCTCGAAGGCCTGCAGCAGCAGCTCGTGCTCGATGGTCAGATCCCACAGCTCCTTCTCAGCCACCTTCGCTCGAGCTCCGGACTTCTGTGGCCCCATCAGAAGATCAGAAGGAAATGATCGATCAGACGTTAGTTTACATTTAATGTTTCTATCAACATCATTTAACCTCCATCAGGGAGGTGTCGTTTCCCCCCCGTCTTTCATTCATTTGCCAGCAGGATGAACAGATTGGCTGTGAACGCGGTGGAGGGAGGGGAAGTGGGGGAAGAGAGAACTGTTTATTAATAAGTTTCATTTTGTTTCTGTGTAAACATGAACGTCTGAACCACGAATCATCAGCAGCTGGAGACGAACCAGAATCCTCCTCTTTAAAAACCTCTGAGACAAACGACTCAGAAGAGAAACTGTGATGGTTCACGCACCACCAGCTTGGCCTTGGACTGGTTGTACTGGTGCAGCTGCAGCTGCAGCTCGGGCAGCGTCTGCTCGGCTTCCTGCAGACACTCACGCAGACGCTTGTTTTCACGCTGAGCAACTGAAAGCTGATTGGACACTCGCGTCAGCTGCTTCTGCACCTCTGCTGCCTCCTCCTGGACAAAACAAGCACCACACAGAGAGAAGTGAGAAACTGAGAAAAGTAACTTCGGAAAGTTTAATGTCTGAAAATAATTCATCTAAATTAATTGATAATTAAAGTTACACTTAGAAACTGTAAAGTTTGAACATGGATCAAGTTGACTCGTTTTCATGAGGTCACTGTGACCTTTGACCTCCGACCTGTCTCTCACCTTCAGCACCTTCTCGTCTGCCAGCACTTTGTTCTGAATGCTGGAGTAATACTCCTCCGCCCGCCTGAGGGCGCGGCCGTGGTCCTCCACCAGCGCCACCACCCGAGCGTCCATCCTGTCCTGCAGCTCGTTGACCTCTGACCTCCGCTTCCTCTCCTCCACCTCCATGGTCGCCTGCATCCTCTTGTTAAACTTCACCTCCAGATCTACAGAAGAATTAGAGTTCAGCCGTTAGGGAACTAATAAAAGCCTTAACCTTCAGAATAAAAGAGTTTTAAGCCTCAACTTTCTTTGTAATAATAATAATTAATTAGCTGAATCGTTAGAAACAGTAGTTTTTACATATCAGGCTGCATCTATGACCACATGTCAGAAATATTTAAGATTTTCATTTTTAATATAAAGTAAAATGCATGGATTCATAAACCTTAGATAATGAAATGTGATACTTCAATAAGCATGGATTTGTAAATGAGTATTTTTATAGTTAAACAAATGTATTAAAGATTAATTATTGAACCTATTTTTATATTAATATTTCCTGAACACTCTATTTATCCATGATCAATAAAATCTGATGATCATTATCTACAAAAGATCCTTTCTCTGTAGGAATCATAATAATTGTGATCCCTGCTGATTATTATTATTATTAACATAACAAGAAAAACTGTTTTGAAAGATGTGGGATGATCTATATTTATTTTCATCCTGATTTGGACATGGGATCATCACATGATCCCTTCAATCTAACATTAACTGTCCAAGTGTTAATCATGAAACATCTTTACAAACATTTATTTAACGTCTGCTTTGACTTTCTGGCCCAGGTCCCATCCACTACCATGGAGGAGGTCTATGACCTATACTGCAGCCAGACACCAGGGGGCGATTCAGAGGATCTGGCTTCACTTCTGAGAGCATCTCTATTTACAGTTCATCCTCTGACCACCAGGGGTTCAGTTCATTTACCTCTTATTCTCCTGTCGTAGTCGTTTGTCAGCCCCAGCAGCGCCACCTGGTGTTTCTGTTGAGAACCAACTGATGTTCACTCACATCAATTAAATAATTAGAGTGATTTGATGCAGAGGTTCAGTCTCACTCACCAGTTTGAGTTCCTCGATGCGCTCCTTGCTGCGGAGCGTCTTCTCGCTGGCGTCCGCCGGCAGCGCGGCGCGGCGCAGCTCCAGCTCCGCCTCCGCCTGCTGGTTCTGGATCAGTGCTGCGGAGGCGGCGGCGGCCATCTTCAGCTCGGAGACACTGTTGTGCTGCTCAGACAGGACGTGCTTCAGCTTCTGCTTGTAAACCTGGACATCACACGTCAGAGGACACGTTTCATCAGTTAATAAACTAAAACCACGTTTATGAAATAATACAAAGTGTCTTGAAATACTGTGGCTCCAGAGAACACAGGTGCAACTCACACTGATCTCCACTCGGTGGCGCTGCTGAGCCTCGTCTCTCTCCCGGTGCCGGTGCCTCAGCTCGTCCTTCACCTGCTCCACGTCTCTCCTGCACGTTTCCCACAAGGCCTGGATCTTGTCTCTCTCCAGCTGGAAGAAGCTCCTCTCCTCCCGCTCGCGCTCCAGCTCCTCCCGGAGCCGAGCCACGTGCTCCTCCAGCTGGGGGGGGCAGGGGGCAGGGGTCAGCTGTTATTTCTCACTCATGTTGACCTTTATTTCTACCTGGTTCGAAGGTCAAAGGTCAATGTGACGGTTGTTCTTTATTATTTAGTGTAATGGTTATAAATAAATATCACTTAGTGGTAATTTCCAAGGGAATTCATTTGTGAAAATGTTTTTATAGTCGGCTCGTCATTGTTCCCCTCTGGAAAAATGCCTTTTTGTTTATCTCTCTCAAAGTGGACAGTGATGCAGGGACACTGTGTCTTCACGGGACATGTCCCAGGAGCCGTGGACAGAAGAACACGTCCCCAGCTCCATTCTCTTTTTGGGGGATTTTTCATTAACGATTCCCAAATTTTTCAAAATATTAGAGCCTTATTATTTGGGTTCCCCCATGATGCCTTTTTACATTTGACCTTGTGTAGGGGGAAATAAAATAAAAGTATTTCAATCTGCCATGTTTTGTTTCTTATCGGGTCAAAGACACCCGACGTTAGCGATGGCGATATTAATTTTAAATGTTCTAAGGTTAAATGAAAACATTTTTTATTGCACAGATAACAAAAGTGTGAAAGGATTTAACTTCATTATCAAAATAGTTATATCTGAAGTTAACTTTTAAACTTAGAGACACTTATATATATAGTATTTAACATTCTGTTGAAGTTTGAGCTTCACAGATGAACCTATATATATATATATATATAATAATATATAATATATAATACATATCAATAGAACAGTTTGTATCATGGGATCTCGTCTGAAGCTAAAGCTGTAGCCGTATTAGCATCGTTAGCTTCTGACCTGGTCCTTGGACATGTCCTCCGTGGACAGACTGTCCACCACCGCAGAGGACTTCATCTTCCCGGGCTTCTTACTCTTACTCTTCGGCGCCTGGAAACAAACAGACACGTTTAAACGCTGATGCTAAGCTAACGAGCGCTGATGCTAAGCTAACATGATGCTTCATAAAGTAAACAGTAGCTTCACTGACCATCGCGGTGAGGACGAGCTCTCAGGCACTTCCGGTGTCAACAGAACGTGTTAGGTGAAGGCGGCTGCTCTGATGTGTCCCTGTTTGAAGACAGCAGCTAACAGTTAGCTAACAGTTAGCTAACAGCTAGCTTACTGCTTACTGCTAACTGCTAACTGCTGCTTATCTGCTGCCATGACAACAGCGTCACGTGACCATCTTCTTCTTTTCGTTTGATGGCGGGTGGCACGTGACACGTCACGTTGAAGCTGCACCAGCGCCCCTACTGGGCTGGAGTGTGGAAGAGACACATGAGACCCAGTTCACTGATCTTTACACGTGATCCTTTCGACCAATCACAGCTGGATACACTGTTTCCAGATGTGTGTGTGGATCGTTTCCTGCCTGAGATGGATTCTGGACAAATGAATACACACCCTCAGGGTCAGTGCAGCGACCTTTGACCCTCAGCTTGTTCACCGCACTGTTCACGTCCCTGTTTGATGCCGTCCCCTCGCTGACACTGGACCAGTTGTTCACGTCTCTACACCAGGTGGTCCGACCTCCTGGTGGATCTCCTCAGCTTCAGGTTGGTCCCTGTCTCCATCTCACGGTTTAGACCAGGAGCACCGAGCTGCACCGACGCCCACAGGTGGTCTGTTCTGAGTCTGTGTCCCTGTGGTCGGTCTCCAGGTCAAACCCCAGTCTGTCGTCTCCTGGTGTGACGCCTGACCTTTGGATCCGTGGTCCCAGCGAGTCATCGACCAAGGAGACACAGCGTCTGTCTCCTCGGTCCTCGAGTCCGTCTGTGACGGTGACAAGAATCATGTGGTCTCCGTTTCTGAGGCGACTCCAGGACACGTCTCCTGCTGCGTGAGGACAAGGCGTGAGGACAAGGCGTGAGGACAAGGCGTGAGGACAAGGGCGTGAGGACAAGGCGAGAGGACAAGGCGAGAGGACAAGGCGAGAGGACAAGGCGAGAGGACAAGGCGAGAGGACAAGGCGTGAGGACAAGGCGTGAGGACAAGGCGAGAGGACAAGGCGTGAGGACAAGGCGAGAGGACAAGGCGTGAGGACAAGGCGAGAGGACAAGGCGAGAGGACAAGGCGTGAGGACAAGGCGAGAGGACAAGGCGTGAGGACAAGGCGTGAGGACAAGGCGAGAGGACAAGGCGTGAGGACAAGGCGTGAGGACAAGGCGTGAGGACAAGGCGAGAGGACAAGGCGTGAGGACAAGGCGTGAGGACAAGGCGAGAGGACAAGGCGAGAGGACAAGGCGAGAGGACAAGGCGTGAGGACAAGGCGAGAGGACAAGGCGTGAGGACAAGGCGAGAGGACAAGGCGAGAGGACAAGGCGAGAGGACAAGGCGTGAGGACAAGGCGTGAGGACAAGGCGTGAGGACAAGGCGTGAGGACAAGGCGTGAGGACAAGGCGAGAGGACAAGGCGAGAGGACAAGGCGAGAGGACAAGGCGTGAGGACAAGGCGTGAGGACAAGGCGTGAGGACAAGGCGAGAGGACAAGGCGAGAGGACAAGGCGTGAGGACAAGGCGAGAGGACAAGGCGTGAGGACAAGGCGTGAGGACAAGGCGAGAGGACAAGGCGTGGGGACAAGGCGTGAGGACAAGGCGAGAGGACAAGGCGAGAGGACAAGGCGTGAGGACAAGGCGAGAGGACAAGGCGAGAGGACAAGGCGTGAGGACAAGGCGAGAGGACAAGGCGTGAGGACAAGGCGTGAGGACAAGGCGTGAGGACAAGGCGAGAGGACAAGGCGAGAGGACAAGGCGTGAGGACAAGGCGAGAGGACAAGGCGAGAGGACAAGGCTTGAGGACAAGGCGTGAGGACAAGGCGAGAGGACAAGGCGTGAGGACAAGGCGAGAGGACAAGGCGTGAGGACAAGGCGAGAGGACAAGGCGAGAGGACAAGGCTTGAGGACAAGGCGTGAGGACAAGGCGAGAGGACAAGGCGTGAGGACAAGGCGAGAGGACAAGGCGTGAGGACAAGGCGTGAGGACAAGGCGAGAGGACAAGGCGTGAGGACAAGGCGAGAGGACAAGGCGTGAGGACAAGGCGAGAGGACAAGGCGTGAGGACAAGGCGTGAGGACAAGGCGAGAGGACAAGGCGTGAGGACAAGGCGTGAGGACAAGGCGTGAGGACAAGGCGTGAGGACAAGGCGAGAGGACAAGGCGTGAGGACAAGGCAGTGGGACCACAGAGTTCTGCAGAACCGTCATGATACGAACAAGCTGTGACATCATGTGACTAATCAACATGATAAAACTCTTCTCATACGTGAACTGAGACAGGGACATGTTCTACGTCCTCCTGTCCGTCTCTGGGGGTTTGTCTTAAAGCTAACTGGACTGGTCGGGACACGCTGGAGCCCTGAGCACCAGTAACGTGAGGTTACACAGAAACCAGTGGACCAGGGGATTCCAGGGAGAGGACATGTCCGTCTAATGCTCCGTTTGTCCATCAATGAGACGTTGACAGATTCCTCCAGTGAAGAGGACACAGAGGACAAACAACATGTCTGCAGCTGGAGGACGAGTCTCTGAGACGAGGACATCAGCGAGAGGAACTTCAGTCATGGGTCAGTTTGTCTCCCCCCCCCCCCCCATGTCTGGAAGAGCAGTGCACCTCTGGTCACGATATGAATCCAGGTCAGGACACGTGTCTCAGTGGATGTCCTCGTCCTTCAGAGGACTCGGCCTGTGAGGACGCAGCCTCTGCTCTCTGGACTGAGAAGGTCAAGCTGAAGTGAGGTCACTTCCTGTCTCACTCTTACCTTTAATCTGCAGCTGCTCGTTAGCAACGAGTCCAGAGGGAGGAGCCTCTGGAGGATCAGCTGGGAGGTCACACTGGATTTGACCTTTGACCTTTTGGGTTCTAAACCTCATCCAGTGACATCAGTTCTAAGGTGAAACCATAGCAACAGCAGTGTGTCACCTGCCAGCTCCTCATTGGTTCATTTCCTGTCAATAACAACAGTGCTCCCCGTTTCCACGACTCAGCTTTATTACAACAGTTTATTTACATCTCAGTAAAGTGCTGTGTCATGGTGACGGAGGTTTGATCTCTGACAGATTCCTGAAGGACGACGTCGCCGATCCTCGCTTCGCCGGCTTCGCCTGAGGGAGAGGAGACAGAGATCAGCCAGGGACACGTTGAACTGGGTTGAACTGGTTGAACTGGTTCAGTACCGGCACCTGTCCTGTCTCACCTGGGACTCATGAGGCTTCCAGCCAATCATGTAGAGGATGTCGAAGGTGGCAGGAACAGAGCCGTCCTCATTTCCATACATCTCTGAAATGTTTATATACACATTAATTCTTATATATACACATTGTATCTGATGTGTGTACATGTATATATATATATATTTATATAAATACACTTTGTGTCTCTGTGTTCAAACCCACCTTTATAAATGGCGGCTGCTGCTAACATGGAGTCTCGGTGCAGCAGCGACTTCCTGTTCCAGGCACAGTTACTCTCTCCCATCCCTGAAGGGCACAGGAACACACACAGCTCAGTTTATTAGGACCACCACACCGCTCTGGGAGTCACAGGTTCGATTCCTCAAGGTGCTGCTACCTTGTAAATCCGTCATGACCTCAGTGAGTCCTGGATAATGAACCTGGACGTCATCGATGTCCTGAGGGACAAAACAAAGTCTTACTTATAATGTGAACGTTCTGGGGACGAGCAGACAGACAGACAGAGAGACAGACAGACAGAGAGAGAGACAGAGAGAGAAAACCAGAGAGACAGACATACAGACAGAGAGACAGACAGAGAGACAGAGAGAGACAGACAGACAGAGAGAGACAGAGAGAGAGAGAGACAGACAGAGTGAGAGACAGACAGACAGACAGAGAGACAGACAGACAGAGAGAGAGACAGAGAGAGAAAACCAGAGAGACAGACATACAGACAGAGAGACAGAGAGAGAAAACCAGAGAGACAGACATACAGACAGAGAGACAGACAGAGAGACAGAGAGAGACAGACAGACAGAGAGAGACAGAGAGAGACAGAGAGACAGACATACAGACAGAGAGAGACAGACAGAGAGACAGACAGACAGACAGACAGACAGACAGACAGACAGACAGAGAGAGAGACAGACAGACAGACAGACAGACAGACAGACAGACAGACAGACAGAGAGAGAGACAGACAGACAGACATACAGACAGAGAGAGAGACACTCAGAGACAGACAGTCATTGATGGTTGTGTCTCACCACAGTGAGCATGTTGAAGCCGGCCTGGCCCAGCAGGTTCCCCAGGTCGGTGACGGCGGTGTAGGGGGACACGTGGGGGGAGAACCCCCCCTCCCTCTCCGTCTCGGCCAGCTGGAGGGAGCACCTCAGCTCGTACAGCGTCTCTCCGCCCACCATGGCGCCGATGAAGACGCCGTCCGGCTTCAGCACCTGGTGGATCTGAGGAGACGGATGTCCAAGGTCAGGTCAAAGCGTGTGAAGAGGACGTATCACAGAGGTAAAGATGTCCCACCTGTCTCAGAGCCGCCGGCAGGTCGTTGATCCAGTGCAGACTGAGGGGGGGGACACAGATCACAGATTAGAGACGTGAGGTGACAGCTTGGACGTGCAGACGCCATCTTGTGAGTCTCGTCACCTCAAGCTGCTCACCACCAGGTCGAAGGTGTTTTCTGGAAACGGCAGAAACTCCTCATCAGCCAGGACGCAGTGAGTCGGGATGTCCGTCCGTCTCCTCTGCAGATCAGGAGACATGAGACAGAGACATGAGCTGCACAGGTTCTGTCTCAGCTGAGGGACGGGACTGAGTCCACGTGTCACTCACCAGAGTCTTCTCTGAGACGTCAGTGAGGAACAGACGCTCCACAACCTCCTGCAACAGACAGGGGGCGCTGTTTAGAGATCACACACACACACTGTGACACACACACACACACACACACACACACACACACACACACACGCACACACACACGCACACACACACACACACACACCTTGCTTAAATGCTCTGCGATGTGACTCTTCCCCCCCCCGAGGTCCAACGCCAGAGGAAACGTCCTGAGGAGACAGGGAGACTTCAATCAAACTTTATTGAAACTGTTTTATTGACATGTGACAAACATGTCGGATCTGAACCAGAGAACTGACTCTCAGACAAACTGGTTCCAACTAGTTCCTGGTCAAGAAGACGTAAGCACCACCCGTCTGAGGCTGGGGGCGGAGCTATCGAGACCTACAAGACACTTTATTGTGACCTCGCACGCCACTCTGTGTGCCAAACACCACAACTGTGTGGTGAAGTCCAAACATGGTGTTTGCATCCCGTTTACACACGTGACCGATGTCACTGTGAGTGTGTGTCAGTGTGAGTGTGTCACTGTAAGTGTCAGTGTGTGTGTGTCACTGTGAGTGTCAGTGTGTGTGTGAGTGTCACTGTGAGTGTGCCATTGTGTCACTGTGAGTGTGTGTCAGTGTGAGTGTGTGTGTGTCACGTTGTATGTCACTGTGAGTGTGTGTGTGCGTGTCAGTGTGAGTGTGTGTGTGTGTCACTGTGTATGTCACTGTGTGTGTGTCAGTGTGTGGGTGAGTTTCACTGTGAGTGTGCCATTGTGTCACTGTCAGTGTGTGTGTGTCACGTTGTATGTCACTGTGAGTGTGTGTGTGCGTGTCAGTGTGAGTGTGTGTGTGTGTCACTGTGTATGTCACTGTGTGTGAGTGTGTCACTGTCTCTGTATGAACATCTGGACGTGTGACGGACCCACCTCGGGATGTCGTAGACCCGATCTGCCACTCGCCCTCCGACCTGCACCAACCAGAGAAGAAGAAGAAGCTGAGATCTGCACCGCCCCTCCACCAACAGGACGTGACGACACGTGGAGGAGAACACCCACATTCCAGTCCCACATTTATTAAAAGCCTAATTTCTGCAGATATTTGTGAACGTGTGTGAGCAGCGCCCCCTGCCGTGAGTCCGGTGTCTCACCTCGTCCCTCAGGTAGTCGAACAGGTGAGTGTCCTGCAGAGACCCCGCCCACCTCCTCTGCCTCCTCTTCATCTCTCGGTCGAACACGTTCATGGAGCCGCGGCTGGAGCCCGACGTCCGTCTGCTGCCGCTGCCCGGGGAGGGAGCAGGGCAGGCGGCTGGGAGCAGCCGGAGGAGCCGCCTGGAGATCATGGCTGTTTCTCCTCCGTGAGGCCGTCCGCCATCTTGTGACCTCTGCACCGGCTCATCAGAAAACATGGAGCTGGATCTGATCCGCTCATCAGAAAACATGGAGCTGGATCCGATCCGCTCATCAGAAAACATGGAGCTGGATCCGATCCGCTCATTATAAAACATGGAGCTGGATCTGATCCGCTCATTATAAAACATGGAGCTGGATCTAATCCGCTCATTATAAAACATGGAGCTGGATCTGAACCGCTCATCAGAAAACATGGAGCTGGATCTGATCCGCTCATCAGAAAACATGGAGTTGGATCTGATCCGCTCATTATAAAACATGGAGCTGGAACTGATCCGCTCTTTAGAAAACATGGAGCTGGAACTAATCCGCTCATCAGAAAACATGGAGCTGGATCCGATCCGCTCTTTAGAAAACATGGAGCTTGTTGGTTTTACTGATGCCTCAATTTGTCTGTGTTGTCTTCAAATGACTTGATCAAAGGTAGATATTTATAATATCATATGATATCATATATATATATGAATATGGGCTATACAAATAAAATTTGATGATCGATTGATATCAAATAAAATAAAATAGAATAGAATGGAATAGAAAAAAAGAATATATTTTTTATAATTATTTTATAATTGGCATTACTAACCCTTTTATTTCATTTATGATACACTTTTACTCGTAGTTTGTTCTTATATTTTTTATGTAATTCCAGATGGAAGAATAATATCCTGCTTTAACAAAGTCTTTTTAATAATATTATTGATTCACTATCACACAAACATGAAAGAAAAACAGGAAACCTAGATTTAACAGAAATGAATTTCCCACGGGATTAATAAAGTATCTATCTATATAAATCTGGATTATATGTTATATGTTACAATGTTATGTTATATGTTATGTTACATATGTTATTTTTTTGTCATTTTGTAAAGTCCTCTACTGCGTAGATGTTTGCCTGCCATGTCATAAGAATTTCACTGCTCCGATGACGCTGTCATTGGTGCATGAGACAATAAACTTTGATTTGATTTGATTTGATTTGATTAATGTTTGCACAATTGACTTTAGTGTTGATCACTATAGTCACCAGTTCGTCATGTTTCAGCTCTGACCTGTAAATTGGTAAATTGTCATATTCCCAGTTTGTCAAAGACTTATCTTAATTTATAATAAATATAATAAATGAAAAGCTGCAAAGATCATTTGATTTTTAAATAAGTTCAAAGAAAACTAATGACAACATAAACATATAACAATAAACCATTTAACTTTGTACATCCTGACGTGTGGAAAGATCAAAGTGTTTCTGTTCATGAAAAGAAGAGTTCATGATATTAAAAGATAAAAAAGTGAACTTCATTTAAACCTCTAAGAAATGAATGACGCTATCTTTGTAACGACTTTTGCTCTGTTTGTCCCACTTTGCTTTCCGTAGCGGGGAATAGGCGGGGCTCCGAGAGGTCACTGGAGCGATGCATGCTGGGAAAACACGTGTTTGAGGAAACAAACGTCAAGTTACGTTTTACTTGTGATCGGTTTCGCAGTTTTTCGCAGTTTTCGCTCGGTTCTGCAGGTGAGTGTGACGTCATCAGCTGATTCTCTGCGCTCGTGACGAAACGTTTAGTTTTTTCTCTCGCTCGTCGCGTTGCTGCAGATTGACGTCATAATCCCATCTGTACTCTGTCTCTGATTTAACGCGTTTATTTATCATGAATCCTGATCCTCAGTTTATTAACTCGTGAGAAAATCATTTAAAAACTAAATTAAATACTAAACAGAGACGAGCCTGTGCAGCGTCTCACTCACTGCGTCCTGCAGGCGGCGCTGTGACTGAATGTCGTGTGGAGAAAATAAACAGTAAATGAAATGTTCACATAGATGATTGTGGTTTCTGACGTCATCACGTTTTACAATCAGCTTCAATTCAAGACGAGTTCCTGCGTCTGACTCAGTTCAATAACGAGTCTGATGGTCACTCAACACATGAGCTAGTCACATGTTGTTTACATGTTCTAACACGTAAACAACACATGAACACGTCACATGTTGTTTACATGTTCTAACACGTAAACAACACATGAGCACGTCACATGTTGTTTACATGTTCTAACACGTAAACAACACATGAGCACGTCACATGTTGTTTACATGTTCTAACACGTAAACAACATGTGACCACAACACATGTTGCATGTTGTTTACATGTTCTAACACGTAAACAACACGTGAACACGTCCCATGTTGTTAACGTGTTCTCACACGTGCCGACTCACTGCTGGAGCGTCCCACTCTGACGTGCTCTTGTTCCTCAGGGTTCTCCACCATGTCGTCCCAGAGGAACCCGGCCGGTGACGAGCGCTTCACTCGGGTGCAGAAGGATCCGCGCTTCTGGGAAATGCCCGAGAGGGAACGCAAGGTCAAGATCGACAAGCGCTTCCAGTCCATGTTCCACGACAAGCGCTTCCAGGTGAAGTCCACGGTGGACAAACGAGGACGCCCCATCAACCACACGTCCTCCGAAGACCTGAGACGCTTCTACAAACTGGACTCCGAGGACGAAGAGGACGAAGAGGACGTGGAGAGTGAGAAGCTGCCGGAGAGGAAGAAACTGACGGAGAGGAAGAAACTGACGGAGAGGAAGAAGCTGACGGAGGGAGAGAAGCTGACGCAGAGGAAGAAGCTGACGCAGAGGAAGAAGCTGACGGAGGGAGAGAAGCTGACGGAGAGGAAGAAGCTGACGGAGGGAGAGAAGCTGACGGAGAGGAAGAAGCTGACGCAGAGGAAGAAGCTGACGGAGGGAGAGAAGCTGACGGAGAGGAAGAAGCTGACGCAGAGGAAGAAGCTGACGGAGGGAGAGAAGCTGACGGAGAGGAAGAAGCTGACGGAGGGAGAGAAGCTGACGGAGGGAGAGAAGCTGACGGAGGGAGAGAAGCTGACGGAGGGAGAGAAGCTGACGGAGAGGAAGAAGACGGTGAAGCTGGTGAAAGTTGAGAGAGAAGCAGTCCAGAGCAGTGAAGATGAAGACGAGGAGTCTGAAAACAAAGGTGAATTTCATGTGTTTACACATATTCACTTTATAATGTTCTTCACTTTTCAGCTGAAAGTTCAACTTCTTTGTTCTTTGTGTAAAAACACAAAGTTTCATCTTTAAAGAAAAGAGTTCGGTCGTTGTTCTCGTCTCTGAAGAAATGAGACGTAGAATGTTTTACTGCTTCAGGATCAGGACTCAGTCAGAAACCTTATGAGTGCAGCAGTGAGGGATGATGGGAGTTGTAGTCTTCATCATGAGTTAGTTGTGGTGGAGCAGCAGTGAGGGATGATGGGAGTTGTAGTCTTCATCATGAGTTAGTTGTGGTGGAGCAGCAGTGAGGGATGATGGGAGTTGTAGTCTTCATCATGAGTTAGTTGTTGTGGAGCAGCAGTGAGGGATGATGGGAGCTGTAGTCTTCATCATGAGTTAGTTGTTGTGGAGCAGCAGTGAGGGATGATGGGAGTTGTAGTCTTCATCATGAGTTAGTTGTTGTGGAGCAGCAGTGAGGGATGATGGGAGCTGTAGTCTTCATCATGAGTTAGTTGTTGTGGAGCAGCAGTGAGGGATGATGGGAGTTGTAGTCTTCATCATGAGTTAGTTGTTGTGGAGCAGCAGTGAGGGATGATGGGAGCTGTAGTCTTCATCATGAGTTAGTTGTTGTGGAGCAGCAGTGAGGGATGATGGGAGCTGTAGTCTTCATCATGAGTTAGTTGTTGTGGAGCAGCAGTGAGGGATGATGGGAGTTGTAGTCTTCATCATGAGTTAGTTGTGGTGGAGCTGCAGTGAGGGATGATGGGAGCTGTAGTCTTCTTCCCTCAGACGTGATGGTTCAGGAGGTCTTTATCTGAATCCTCAAACACACACATCTGATTCGATCCAGTAAAAACAGTGAATAAAGTTTCCTCCTGTTAAAACTCACTGTTTCTCAGACTCGTCTCTGATTGGCTGAGAGTCGAGCTGCCGCCCACTGGTTCAGCTTGTTTCTCTGAAACTTCAAAATGTCTTCCACTGGATAGAAAGTCACTTTTGACTCAAACACTGACTCGAGCACAAAGAGGAGGTGACGCCACCTACAGGCGACTCAATGAAACGTCACCTTCTATAAAACTCCAGGTTGCTTCAGGTTGGAAGATGAAAACCTTTGTGAGTCTCGGTTGGTTTGTTTTAAATCACAGAAGAGTTTAATTTGTTTGCTTTTCAGATGATGAAGGTATCAAGCAGCAGCAGCAGCAGCAGGAGGAGGAGGAGGAGGAGGAGGAGGAGGAGGAGGGGGGTGTCGACCTGGGAGACAGTGTCACAGATGACAGTGAGGAGGATGAAGATGATGATGCAGAGGAGGAGAGCGAGGTTGGAAGTGGATTGGAGGAGGAGGAGGAGGAGGAGGAGTCCGGTCTGGATTCGGGTTCAGATAGTGACAGCGGGCCGGATCTGGCCCGAGGTAAAGGCAACATCGAGACCAGCTCAGAGGAAGACAGCGATGAAGAGGCGGACGCCATCCTGAGGAAGGAGGAAGAGGAGATCGAGCACAACTGGGGCGAGTTGAGCAAAGACGCTCGGCGAAGTGACGAGGTGACGTCTGGAGTCTGAGTGTGTTCAAGATGAAACTCTGACTCTCAGATACTAATGTGTGTGTGTCTGTGTGTGTGTGTGTGTTGTGTGTTGTGTGTGTGTCTGTGTGTGTCTGTGTGTTGTGTGTGTGTCTGTGTGTGTCTGTGTGTGTCTGTGTGTTGTGTGTGTGTTGTGTGTGTGTCTGTGTGTTGTGTGTGTGTCTGTGTGTGTCTGTGTGTTGTGTGTGTGTCTGTGTGTGTCTGTGTGTGTCTGTGTGTTGTGTGTGTGTCTGTGTGTGTCTGTGTGTGTCTGTGTGTTGTGTGTGTGTCAGGTTTCTGCTCGACTCGCCGTCTGCAACATGGACTGGGACCGCATGAAGGCCAGAGACCTGCTGGCACTGTTCAACTCCTTCACACCACAGGGGGGCGCTGTGCTGTCTGTCAAGGTATTGAAACAGGAAGTCACTCATTTGAAACTATGAGGATTTCAATTATTATATTTTTAGATTTCACTTCTGTTTGAACGGATCTGGATCATTTTCTTTCAAATTGATAAGTTTAATTTATCTAACGAATGAATTCATGAATCTTGATTCAAAGACTCGGACGAGTTTAGACGACTGATATTTATAAAAGTCGGGATCTTGTGGTTTCACGGATCAGCTGAGCTCAGGTTTATTGAACTCATATAAAAATCATAATCATCAATGATCGGCTGGAGCCTGGAATCCGGTTCTGGATCTGGAAACATCATGAGCTGAGCTTTGATCCACATCAGAGCTCTGAGTGTGGACAGGTGTGTGAGAGGAAACCGCAGTGCATTCTGGGTGTTGTTGTCCAGATTTACCCGTCGGAGTTTGGGAAGGAGCGGCTGAAGATGGAGCAGACCCAGGGACCGATGGAGCTGAAGGCCCTGCCTGAAGACCCCGAGGACGACACAGAGGAGGAGAGGTAACACACACACACACACACACACATGCAGACTCACACATGCAGTGTTCCTGTGGAGCTGACGAGTGCACGTGTGTTTCCCAGGGTGCACAGGGAGAAGATGCGTGACTACCAGTTCAAGCGCCTCAGATATTTCTACGCCGCGGTGGAATGTGACTCGGCTGAAACGGCGGCTAAGCTCTATGAGGAGTGTGACGGGTTCGAGTACGAGAGCAGCTGCTCGGTGATCGACCTCCGGTAGGAGAGCCTGAGCACTTCACCCCCCCCCCCCCCCCCCCCCATCCAGCTGTACTCAAACCTCTTTCTGTGACAGGTTCATTCCCGATGACGTGGTGTTTGCCGAGGAGCCCACCGACGTGGCCACGGACGTGAACCTGTCGGCGTACACGCCCAAACTGTTCAGCTCGTCGGCCACCGCCACGTCCCGGGTGAGGAGGGGCGTGGCCTCTGAGGCGTTCAAGAACATCTGTACTTTGTGATATCAGAAACAACTGACACTCCTGCTCCTCTCAACCGACCAATCAGGTGCAGCTGACGTGGGACGAGATGGACCACGACCGAGTGACCGCCTTCAACAGGAACTTCAACAAGGACGAGCTGCTGGAGATGGACTTCAACGCCTACCTGGCCTCCTCCAGCGAGGAAGAGGAGGATGGAGACGGAGCGGTTGAGTTTGGAGAGCAGGCCGAAGGTGAGACGTCTCCTCAGGACTCTTGTCCTCTGTGATGAGAGGAAGCAGCACTAAGGGTTTGTTTTCACAGCTGAACAGACAGAGGAGACGAAGGAGAAACCTCAGGAGGAAGAAGAGAGGAAGAAAAAGAAGAAGAGCGAGGATCAGAT
Source organism: Pleuronectes platessa (assembly GCF_947347685.1). Taxonomy (NCBI): domain Eukaryota; kingdom Metazoa; phylum Chordata; class Actinopteri; order Pleuronectiformes; family Pleuronectidae; genus Pleuronectes; species Pleuronectes platessa. Next base: position 297,119 of record NC_070628.1, on the reverse strand, counting down.
CTCTAAGTACAGAGAGCTGCTGAAAGGCATCCGGAACAAAGAGAAGAAGCTGCAGGACGACAAGGACATGGAGATGGAGATCACCTGGGTGCCAGGTACCTTCAACGTCTCAATATTCTGTCTTTAAAACCCAACAACTCTCCAGATGTGAGAGTCGGCCTCAGGGCTCCACACTTCTCTGAGGACCTGTGTGTGTTGTGTCTTCAGGCCTGAAGGAGACGACAGAGCAGCTGGTGAAGAAGAAGCTGGAGGAGAAGGACGAGCAGACGCCCTGGGAGGAGTTCCTGGTGAAGAAGAAGGAGCGGAAGAAGCAGAAGCAATCTCAGAACAAACCAGTGAGTACAAGTGTCTGAGCGTCTTCACCAACACCAGGTCTGTGGTTCATCCTCTTTGTGTTTGTCTTCCACCAGGAGGCGGCAGAGGACAACCTCAGTGACGATGAGCTTCCTGCAGACGTTGACCTCAGCGACGCCTTCTTCACCGAGGAGCTCGGTGCCACAGGTGATCAATCAACCGCCAATCATCCCTCAAGGATCTGACTCACACCTCCTTTTCTCCTGTCGTGGAAAACACTTTAGTTTTCTGTAACTTTTAAAACACTAAAGAGAAACAAGCATCTTCTGTGTCGAGCACTTTATTAGGAACACGTTAATTTATCCATCAGCCAATCAGAATATCAGGTGTCGAGTTTGTGTCTGCAGATCTGAAGAATCAGAAGAAGAAGAAGAAGAAGAAGAAGCAGCAGCTGGAGGAAGAGGAGCGAACGGCTGAGGAGGAAGAGGAGCTGGAAAAACAAAAGGTCAGAGGTTAATCTCATGTGACGTCATCAAGCCTGCTTCAGACATCAGGCTGGTTTCCTCAAGTGTGTGTGTGTGTGTGTGTGTGTGTGTGTGTGTGTGTGTGTGTGTGTGTGTGTGTGTGTGTGTGTGTGTGTGTGTGTGTGTGTGTGTGTGTGTGTGTGTGTGTGTGTGTGTGTGTGTGTGTGTGTGTGTGTGTGTGTGTGTGTGTGTGCAGGCGGCCATGGCCCTGCTGATGGAGGACGACGCAGACGAGCTCAAACACAAACACTTTAACTTCGATGAAATCGTGGAGCAGCAGAACTTGAGCAAGAAGAAGAGGAAGAAGCTGCTGAAGAAGGGGGAGGAGCCTCTGGAGAACGACGACTTCCAGGTAAGAACTTTGTGAAAAGTTTCAAAGAGAAAGTTTGACTTTTTATAGCAGCGATCAGAATAAGAATTAAAAGAAAAGGACGTTGAAACAATGAAAAGTCCAAATGAATTGTTGAATGAATTAAAAGAAAGAATGTACAAAAGTTTCTCAAACTCTCTACGAGTCCTGGAACTTTTCACGTGAGCTCCTCCAGTCATCACGTAGAATCAATGATCTGATAAAGAGTCACGCTGTTCGGAACACGTTTACAAAATCAAACATCAAATCGAAGCAAATCACAAAGACGCAACGAGACAAAGACGACTAGTTGTTCGATTTTGTCACCAAGACTGAAAAATACAAAAAAATCTGTAGAATAAAGTCGTCATTGATTTAATACATTTAATAATAAATGCTATATTTAGTAATATGATGGATGTTCCTGTTTATGAACCTGCAGCCTCGTGTTACTCCAGGAGCTTTAGTGTGTAGTCCGTCCTCAGTGACACGCCTCTTCCTGTCTCTGTGCAGGTGGACGTTAAAGACGCTCGTTTCCAGGCCATGTTCACGTCCCACCTGTTCAACCTGGACCCGTCCCACCCCAGCTTCAAGAAGACCAGAGCCACTCAGAGCATCGCGGCCGAGAAGCAGCGCCGGCGAGAGCAGCGGGGGAGGGACGAGGACCTCGGCGCTCTGTCGGCCACGCGGATAGAGCCGCCCGCCACGGCTGAACAGGAAGTGAGGGGGGGGAAAGTGCACAGTGACTCTGATGCTGCGACGGCGAAGCAGCCGATGGAGCCGAGTCTGTCTCTGCTGGTGAAATCCATCAAAAGCAAAACGGAGCAGTTTCAGGCCCGAAAGAAACAGAAGCTCGTGTAACTGAGAACTTCTGATGGACTGAGACTGGACGTGCTCAGTGTCTCCTGAAGACACGTCACTGTGCTCGGTGTCTCCTGAAGACACGTCCCTGTGCTCGGTGTCTCCTGAAGACACGTCACTGTGCTCGGTGTCTCCTGAAGACACGTCCCTGTGCTTGGTGTCTCCTGAAGACACCTCACTGTGCTCTACAGGAAACAACAGGAAGATGATGTTAAAGAATTAAACTGAAGTTCATCTCTCTGCTTTTAGTTTGAGATGGTTTTATAATATTGAATGAGTCAGAATCAGATTGAATGTTTAAAGATGTTTCCACATGAACTGTGTGAAGCACGTTGTGTAGTCAGTGTTTGTGTAGCAGCAGCAGGTTGTCGGTCCGACTCGTTCAAACAGGAACATGTGGGAACATCCAGGAGAGGGGCGGAGCCTGCAGAGCAGCAGGGGCGGAGCCTGCAGAGCAGCAGGAGGCGGGACATGACGTATAAACTCGGCTGTGGACAGATCAGTGTTGTTGTTTACAGCTCATCCACACCGGAGTCGGCCCTCATCACCAGAAGATCTGGAATCTCCTCGTGTTTCTAGTGGACGTCTTCGTCTTCTACGTGTCCGGCTCCTCTTCTTCATCCTGAGATGTTTGTGTTCTTCAGGTTTCACGTCACGTGTTAGAAACCTCATCAACACGTCCACTCGCTCTCTGGGAAGCTTCCACACATTGTCCTGCTGGTTCCTCACATGGACTCACTCACACACATGTTACCAGGAGAAGATCCAGAATCAACTCTTTATTACAGTCTGTTAGAAAACAGTAATTGTATCTGTTAATAAAGTTGTACATTTAAAGAAGAAACATTCTGTTCATGTTGATCATTTTAATTAATGTTATAACTAAAATGTTTTCATCTCTAATGTTCAGCATCACTTTCCTCGGCCTGTCCGTCGCTGCAGCTCCTCTCTTCAGCCTCTGTCTCTTTAAGACCCTCCTGTCAAAGTCTCTGATTGGTCAGCTCGTCTGGTGTAAACTGAGCTTCAGTGTTTTTTAACTTCAAAGAACTTAAAAAGAAACACCGGAAAAAAAAAATCACGTTTCAATCGTAACATTTCAGAAAATAGTGAAAAATGTTATTTCTGACACAAAAGCAGCAAAACTTCCTGAAGCAGTTTGTTCTCGACTCAAACGTCAGATTCTGTCGATGGATCATCTGCAGCTCGGCTCACTGCTCACACCTGATTGGTTGTTAATGACACGGATGAGAACCACAGCTCCTATGGTCCCGGGTACTCGAAGACCGCCGCCGCTCCCATCCCGGTCCCGATGCACATGGACACGACCCCGTACGCCCTGCGGTCACACAGCAGGCGGGTCTCAAACACAGGTCAACAGGTCAACAGGTCACAGGTCACACAGCAGGCGGGTCTCAAACACAGGTCAACAGGTCACAGGTCACACAGCAGGCGGGTCTCAAACACAGGTCAACAGGTCACAGGTCACACAGCAGGCGGGTCTCAAACACAGGTCAACAGGTCACACAGCAGGCGGGTCTCAAACACAGGTCAACAGGTCAACAGGTCACAGCAGGCGGGTCTCAAACACAGGTCAACAGGTCACAGCAGGCGGGTCTCAAACACAGGTCAACAGGTCACGGTTTGGATCAGGTCTCTGGGAACTAACCTCTTCCCTCTGCGTCTCAGCTCGTTGAGCAGCGTCACCACCTGCCGGGCCCCGGTGCAGCCCAGCGGGTGACCCAGGGCGATGGCGCCGCCGTTAGGATTCACCTTCTCCGGGGGGATCCCCAACTTCTCCACACAGTAAACAGCCTGAAGACAACCAGAGACACATCGTCTGTCCTCTGTCCTCTGACCCACGCCTCTTACAGAGAACCACAGCGTCTCCACTGATCTCCAAACTCCTGTGAATCTGAACAACCTGGTTCCTCCTTCGTTAACTTTCTATTATGAACTAATCTCATTTTAAAATCATCTGTAACAAAAGAGAAAGTTCAGGAACTCACCTGACTGGAAAACGCCTCGTTGATCTCAAACACGTCGATGTCGTCCAGCGTCAGTCCTGAGACACACAACGACAGAGTGAAGCTCCACAATCACCACACGCACAGACACACACAGTCTCACACACTCTCTCACCAGCTTGTTGCAGAGCGGCAGGGATGGCAGCCGCAGGTCCGATTCCCATGACATCAGGAGGAACCCCGACCACGGCGCTCGCCCTCAGGACCCCGAGCACCGGCAGACCCCGAGCCTCCACGGCCGACCGGCGGCCAATCAGCACGGCTGCTGCTCCATCACTCATCTGGCTGGAGTTGCCTGACACACCATGTGAGAGTGAAGAGTTAGTTTCCTCTAGGAGACGCAGGTGAGCGGCTCACTGACCCACCTGCCGTGGTGCTGCCGTCGGGTTTGAAGGCCGGCCGCAGTCTGCTCAGTCCTTCCAGACTGGTTCCAGGTCTGATGCCGTCGTCTTTCAGAACCGTCACCTGCCGCTCTTCACCTGCGTCGTCCAGCAGCCGGGTGGGGACGGGGACGATCTCGTGGTGGAACAGGTTCATGTCCTGAGCCCGGGCCGCTCTGTGGAGAAGACGCTCTGTTACAGAGAAGCTGCTCAGATGGAGCAGCTGCTGCAGAGCTCAGTGAGACAAGAGAAGATGGTTTACTTCTGTTGGGAGCTCAGAGCGAAGGCGTCCTGCTTCTCTCGGGAGATTCCAAATCTCTCTGCAACGTTCTCCGACGTGAGGCTGCGAACAACATGAGACGCTCAGAGTCACAGACTGAGTCACAGACTGAGTCACAGACTGAGTCACAGACTGAGTCACAGACGGAGTCACAGACTGAGTCACAGACGGAGTCACAGACTGAGTCACAGACGGGAGGGACGGACGTCTGTGACTCCGTCTGTGACTCTGAGGACATGAAGAAAGACACGGAGCGTCCTCCTCACTTTTATACTGATCGCTCAAAATATAACTCATGAAAACATTTGATCACTTTGCTATTTTCATGATTTTGTGAAAGTGATTCAGGGTCAAACTGAGAACCTGAGCTCCTTGTTCTAGATCATGTGACCTGCAGCAGCCGCCTCACCCCATGGGCATGATGCAGTCTCTGGCCTTGTTGTTGTCCATCAGCCTGGAGCTCAGATCTCCAGGGTTCCCCATCGTACGCAGAGACATGCTCTCCACACTGGAACACACAGAACATGTCACACCTTCAATCTGCTCCCATCGGATTCACCACATCAGAGAATCTAGAGAAGGTTCTACAGGTCCTTCAGGAGGGTTCTACAGGTCCTTCAGGAGGGTTCTACAGGTCCTTCAGGAGGGTTCTACAGGAGGGTTCTACAGGTCCTTCAGGAGGGTTCTACAGGTCCTTCAGGAGGGTTCTACAGGAGGGTTCTACAGGTCCTTCAGGAGGGTTCTACAGGTCCTTCAGGAGGGTTCTACAGGTCCTTCAGGAGGGTTCTACAGGAGGGTTCTACAGGTCCTTCAGGAGGGTTCTACAGGTCCTTCAGGAGGGTTCTACTGGTCCGTCAGGAGGGTTCTACAGGCCTTGGACTGTAGGTTCCTCTAGGGTGGCTAACAACTACAGGATTGTGTGGTGAATGCTTTCTTAAAGAATTGATGTATTATCCTGGATGAGCTTCTCACCACTGACACAGTGTCTCCATGTTTTATTAAGTCCCAGAACATACATGTTTAATTGTGACAGGAACAACACAGGACACGTACCCGCAGGCGAGGCCCAGGTCGATGGATCCACTTCTGATGGCTCCTGCACAAACACAGGGAGACCCAAGGCATTCTGGGTAAACAAACAGCAGCTGTGTTCTCACCTTCAGTCGCTTTAAATGAAGCTGCAGTTGTTTTACCTGCTACATTAAAAAGAGCCTGAAGTCCAGAGGAGCACTGTCTGTTCACGGTGTAGACGGGAACTGTCTCTGGAAACCCACTGAGGGGACGGCAAATACACATCTACACATGCTGTACAAATACACACACTAAATATATGTATATAAAATAAAAGACAGTATATCTATACTGTGTCTGTTTAGTCTGACCTGAGAAAATGAGCCACTCTGACCATCAGAGCTCCGGCTCCCGGCTGCAACACATTACCTGGTGAACAACACGACAGGTGTCAGGAAGGATGATGAAGGGATGATCAAAGGATGATCAAAGGATGATCAAAGGATGATTAGAGGATGATGACAGAGAAGTGAACTCACCTACACAGATGTCCCCCAGCTGATCGGCTGACAGGCCAACATCTGTCAAAACAGCTTTCATGACCGCGCTCAGTAGCTCGTCAGGAGTGGTGTCCTGAAACACAGAGAGTTACAGTAGAGCTACACTGGAGTTAGAGAGTTACAGTAGAGCTACACTGGAGTTACATGTGAGTTAAAGAGTTACAGTAGAGTTAGAGAGTTACAGGAGAGTTACAGGAGAGTTACATGTGAGTTAAAGAGTTACAGTAGAGTTACACTGGAGTTACATGTGAGTTAGAGAGTTACAGTAGAGTTACAGGAGAGTTACATAGTTAAAGAGTTACAAAGTTACAGAGTTACAGAGTTAAAGAGTTAAAGAGTTAAAGAGTTATAGAGTTACAGGAGAGTTACACAGTTTAAGAGTTACAGAGTTAAAAAGTTACAGAGTTAAAGAATTAAAGAGTTACACAGTTACAGAGTTACAGGAGAGTTACCGAGTTAAAGAGTTACAGAGTTAAAAAGTTACAGAGTTAAAGAATTAAAGAGTTACACAGTTACAGAGTTACAAGAGAGTTACAGGAGAGTAACAGTGTTACAGAGTTACAGTGTTACTGAGTTAAAGAGTTAAAGAGTTACAGAGTAATAGAGTTAAAGAGTTACACAGTTACAGAGTTACAGGAGAGTTACAGAGTTAAAGAGTTACAGAGTAATAGAGTTAAAGAGTTACACAGTTACAGAGTTACAGGAGAGTTACAGAGTTAAAGAGTTACAGAGTTAAAGAGTTAAAGAGTTACAGAGTTAAAGAGTTAAAGAGTTACAGAGTTAAAGAGTTACAGAGTTACAGGAGAGTTACAGAGTTAAAGAGTTACAGAGTTAAAGAGTTAAAGAGTTACACAGTTACAGAGTTACAGGAGAGTTACAGGAGAGTTACAGAGTTACAGTGTTACAGAGTTAAAGAGTTACAGAGTTAAAGAGTTACAGAGTTACAGAGTTAAAGAGTTACAGAGTTAAAGAGTTAAAGAGTTACACAGTTACAGAGTTAAAGAGTTACACAGTTACAGAGTTACAGGAGAGTTACAAGAGAGTTACAGAGTTACAGTGTTACAGAGTTAAAGAGTTACAGAGTTAAAGAGTTACAGAGTTACAGAGTTAAAGAGTTACAGAGTTAAAGAGTTAAAGAGTTACACAGTTACAGAGTTACAGGAGAGTTACAGGAGAGTTACAGGAGAGTTACAGAGTTACAGTGTTACAGAGTTACAAGAGAGTTACAGGAGAGTTACAGTGTTACAGAGTTACAGTGTTACTGAGTTAAAGAGTTAAAGAGTTACAGAGTAATAGAGTTAAAGAGTTAGACAGTTACAGAGTTACAGGAGAGTTACAGAGTTACAGAGTTAAAGAGTTACAGAGTTACAGTGTTACTGAGTTAAAGAGTTAAAGAGTTAAAGAGTTACACAGTTACAGAGTTACAGAGTTACAAGAGAGTTACAGGAGAGTTACAGAGTTACAGAGTTAAAGAGTAATAGAGTTAAAGAGTTAAAGAGTTAAAGAGTTACAGAGTTAAAGAGTTAAAGAGTTAAAGAGTTACACAGTTACAGAGTTACAGAGTTACAAGAGAGTTACAGGAGAGTTACAGAGTTACAGAGTTAAAGAGTTCCAGAGTTCCAGATGTTTCCCAGATGTTTGTCATGTTAAACGGTTGTTACCTTGAACGATCCCCTCTTCGCCCTGCAGATGGCGCTCCTCAGGCCGTGAACAACCACCACATCCTCCGGGTCCTTGCTGCACGAGGCCCCGGTCCCTGAGCCGCAGTCTGACCTGCACAGCGCCCCCCTGTGGTCAGGGGGAGGAAACAGGTGACCAGAGAGGTTCTTTAATCTCAACATGACGGTTTGAGTTCTCTTTTATTTCCGCTCTGCTCGTCAGTGAGTCTGAGTCACACTTCCGCAAACCCTGAGGACGGAGACCGACGAGGGACAAACAGAGCGAAGAGCGCCCCGCCCCCTTCGCCTTCTCCTGTTGCGGACCAGCTTTGTTCTGAGCTTTATTTTGAAAGGGCACCGAGCAGCTGACGGGAACCTTTATATAAAGTTTAATTCTTCTCTAAAATGAATTTTCATCTTCATCAGACTTCTTCCTTTTCTTTTTTCTTCCTGGTTTTGTGTTTTAGTATAAATATCTTATTAGTTTGTGATCTGATCATTAGCAGATTAACATATTATTTCATGTTTCTTACTTTTATTAGTATAAATTAGCTTTTATGTAAGGTCGTCTTTTATCAATCTTATGTTTATATAAAAAAAAATATTTTAATCCCTGCTTTTACACAATGCTGTTTTTTTATTTATAGTTCTGATCAGTGTGAATGACTTTGTGTAATTCAGCTTCTGTCAAAGTATTTCATAAACTCTCTTTTTGTGCTTCATGAATGAAGGTACATTTATATATATATATATATATATATTTATACATACTTTGAGTCCATGAGATTTAGAGAAGTGACACGGATCAAATGAATCTTTTATTTCCAGATGTTTCTGTTCATAAGGCCACGACTTGCTGCACATTCAGGTTGGAATCAAATGACAGGAAACAAAGACAAAAAATATAAAGTAATTTCTCATGAAAACAGTTTTCCTCAGTTTTCACGGAGATGGGCGGAGCTTCAGGAATCAACCAAACTCCCAAAATGAAACAAGTAAAGAACAAATAAAAGCACAGGAGTTAAAATTACAGACAGGATGAGTAATATCTGCTTAATTACATTATAAAAACAAAGGACATTTAAAATGAATCATTTCTGATTTGCTGACGTGTAAACAGATCGATGTTCAGGTGAATTATGGGTAAAATGACCAGTTTTCATACGACAGGAAGCAGAACCAGAGCGAGTGTGATGAGTCATCACAGTACAAATATAAAACTTATTATTCAGCTTTAAAATAGAGCATGAAGAAAAATTCAATGAGGAGATTTTAGTGCTTCACTGTTTTTAAAATCTTTCAGCAACAAGAAAAATGTTCTGAAAATATTTCATCTGAATCACAAACGTGTGTGTGTGTATGTCTGTGTGTGTGTGTGTGTATGTCTGTGTGAGTGTGTATGTGTGTGTGTGTGTGTGTGTGAGTGAGTGTGTGTGTATGTCTGTGTGTGTGTCTGTGTGTGGTCACATCCTCGTCCAGAGTTCACGTTGTGTAAAGATCAAACACTGTTGTTGATCAGTGCTTCATGTTATTATAAAGCTCGTATCACCATGGTAACATGACCATCTGCAGCTCTGATTGGTTCATTACATGTCACATGACCCCTGGAGACCACACTGAACATATGACTGAGAATCTGAATAAAGTCGACGCGTCTCCACGTCTGCCAGATTTGAAGCTGAAATATCTCAGATACAAAAGCTGCCATCTTGTGGTGATGACAGTTGTGGCATCAAGGTGCCGCCCATTCCCCGGCTCTCAGCCAATCGTGAGTCTCCGCCTGTTCTTATATCATCAAACAACGGATTTAAACCAAACTGATCAGAAACATGTGAACAACCCTCCGGAGAGAAGAACGACCTGAAACGAGAGAGTTTGGTCCCTGTCCCTTCTGCTAACATGGAGGAGGAGGTTTATGACCTGTGCTGCAGCCAGCCACCAGGGGGCGAGCGATCACTTTGGCTTCACTCGGGATCCGTCGTGTCGTCCATCTTTATTTACAGACTTTGATCTGAACAAACATTCCTCAAGATTCACTGACGACAGCAAACACACAGAAAACATGTCAGACTGGTGAAGAGGTGTGTGTGTGTGTGTGTGTGTGTGTGTGTGTGTGTGTGTGTGGATAGACTCTGCAACAACAGGTTACCCATAACCCCCCTATCTGAGAGACAGGGTTCAAACTTCAACTGTGGTGGAATGGGACCAATCAGACTCGTCTTGTGTCTGTGGTGAAACCAGGAGTCCCCCCCCCCTCCCCCTTCAGCAGCTTCCTGAGAACTTCAAAATAAAAGTCATTGTGGCAGTGAAGCAGGAACCTCCGCGGGGATCTGGCTCCTCGGGCTCAGGCGTAGAAGATGAGCTCGGGGATCTGCCCCCCCTGCACTCCGGTGCCGTTGGTGCTGTCTGACGAGCACTGGAACTGGAAGGTCACTTTGCCGCACTGCACCTCCGTCATGCCCTCCTGGCCGAAGTAGCTGAGCTCGTTGCCGTCCAGCACCACGCTGGCGGTGTAGAAGGTGTCCGGCTCGATCTGCACCGGGAACTCGAACCAGACTGTGAAGGTGCTGCTGGAGCCGTCAGAGAAGAACTTGATGATCCTCTGGGCCATCGGCACGCCCTGACGCTTCAGCTCGATTTTGGCGCTGTACTCGGCCGAGCCGCAACTGGAGCCGTACAAACCGAAACCAGCGATGAAGACGCGTTTGTCCACGGCGAACTGGATGCTGTCGCAGCGGCCCCGGTAGCGCCACTGGTTGCTCCGGTAGGCGCAGGACTGGAAGCGGTGGCAGCGCTGGGACGACAGGCCTTTACGAGGTTTGCTGCAGAACAAGAGTTCCGGCTTGTTGGCGGCGGTGAACCACAGGAAGAGGTCGTTGGTCTCGTTGAGCGTGAGCACGTCCGACTGGGCGGCTCCGTTGGCGAAGTCCTCCAGCGCCATGGTGGGAATGCGGATCAGGTAGATGGCCTTCCCCAGCACCAGGCGCTTGTTCTCGATGGTCGGTGCCAGGTCTTGTCGTTGGCACTCGGCCTCGGCCCAGTGCAGCGCCGCGTCGAACACCACCATCTCTTTGGCGTTGAGCGTTTCCCGCCGCAGGATGCTCTCCAGCGTCTGAGAGTCGATGTCACAGAAGCCGTCTGAGCGCAGCGCGAGCTCGGCCTGGGCGTCGATCACCTCCCAGCAGCGCTGCGTCAGGTCGGGCTCCTCGAACAGGCAGCTCTGGGACAGCAGCACGCAGGCGTTCTTAGCGCTCAGGCTCGTCTCCAGGAAGCTGACGCAGGCCCGGGCCAGGTGAGGCACGATGTACTTCTTGGCAGCGTAGAGAGTCGCCAGCACCGTGTCGGCACAGAGGTCGATCTCGTCACAGTAGATGTACCTGAGGAGTCACAGCTGAGATGATTCTGTCAGTTCAGATTAAAACGTGATGAAAGAGAAACGAACAGGTGGACCTACTTCATCATGGCGAGGAAGGACGGCGGCTCCACGTCAGGGATCCGGATCTCCTCCTGATCCTCGGCCAGTTCCCCGTAGAACATGGCGTGGAAAACCGAGCTGCCGACCGCCAGGACGTACTGTCGAGCACAGAGACCACAGATCAGATTCAAACCTGAGGGCGCAGTCATGTGACCCAGCTTCAGCTTCTGATGTCACCCCGCTGCCAAAACACTAATTCTGTTCAATCCTCAAAGTAATAAAGAAAATGTTACTTTCTGAAAGTTAAACAAAACTTTACCAGAATTCTCTGAAATGATCAAATCAGTGAAATCTTCTCAAATCAAATTCACATCAAGTTCAGAAATCGACTCACGAATAACGAGTCTCTCAAAGTCTGGATATGAAGATACGTAACTTTTCTTTACTGATAAATCTGAGAAGACACGTTTCTCATAGAGATGTCTCTTATGTGTTTGATATGTATAAAGTGTCCTCACTGCCGGGGGACGGGCTCATGGTTCTGGACTTACCTTGTGTCCCGGGACTCGCTGCGTCCCCCCGGGCGGCCCGACCACGAAGTGGACGTCTGCCATCGTCTCATTGTTGAACATCACTGAGTTTCTACAGAGACACAGGGTTCACCAGGAGGTTAGTCCAGATGTGCTGACGGAGCTGCAGCTCCATCATGGACGGAGGCAAGAAACTGACCGTTCAAATCTAGATGATATCATCAGACCTGTGTCCCTCATCATCATGTGGAGGAGATGGAAGTAGAGGTGTGGGGGGGGAAGGTGGGGGAAATGGATGAGGTTAAGGGTGGAGGAGAAGGTGGTGGTGTAGTGATGGATGTAGAGGACATGGTGCAGGTGATGGAGGAGAAGGTGGTGGTGTAGTGATAGATGTAGAGGACATGATGCAGGTGATAGAGGAAGTTAAGGGTGGAGGAGAAGGTGGTGTAGTGATGGATGTAGAGGACATGGTGCAGGTGATGGTAGAGCTTAAGGGTGGAGGACAAGTCGGTGTAGTGATGGATGTAGAGGACATGGTGCAGGTGATGGAGGAGAAGATGGAGGAGGTGGTGGTGAAGTGATAGATGTAGAGGACATGATGCAGGTGATAGAGGAAGTTAAGGGTGGAGGAGAAGGTGGTGTAGTGATGGATGTAGAGGACATGGTGCAGGTGATGGTAGAGCTTAAGGGTGGAGGACAAGTCGGTGTAGTGATGGATGTAGAGGACATGGTGCAGGTGATGGAGGAGGTTAAGGGTGGAGGAGAAGTTGGTGTAGTGATGGATGTAGAGGACATGGTGCAGGGGATGGAGGAGGTTAAGGGTGGAGGAGAAGGTGGAGGAGGTGGTGGTGTAGTGATGGACATGGTAAAGGTGATGGTAGAGGTTAAGGGTGGAGGAGAAGGTGGTGTAGTGATGGATGTAGAGGAGATGGTGCAGGTGATGGAGGAGAAGGTGGTGGTGTAGTGATGGATGTAGAGGACATGGTGCAGGTGATGGAGGAGAAGGTGGAGGAATAGTGATGGATGTAGAGGACATGGTGCAGGTGATAGAGGAAGTTAAGGGTGGAGGAGAAGGTGGTGTAGTGATGGATGTAGAGGACATGGTGCAGGTGATGGTAGAGCTTAAGGGTGGAGGACAAGTCGGTGTAGTGATGGATGTAGAGGACATAGTGCAGGTGATGGAGGAGAAGATGGAGGAGGTGGTGGTGAAGTGATGGATGTAGAGGACATGGTGCAGGTGATGGAGGAGGTTAAGGGTGGAGGAGAAGGTGGTGTAGTGATGGATGTAGAGGACATGGTGCAGGTGATGGAGGAGGTTAAGGGTGGAGGAGAAGGTGGAGGAGGTGGTGGTGTAGTGATGGACATGGTAAAGGTGATGGTAGAGGTTAAGGGTGGAGGAGAAGGTGGTGTAGTGATGGATGTAGAGGACATGGTGCAGGTGATGGAGGAGAAGGTGGTGGTGTAGTGATGATGTAGAGGACATGGTGCAGTTGATGGAGGAGAAGATGGAGGAGGTGGTGGTGTAGTGATGGATGTGAAGGACTTGGTGCAGGTGGTGGTGCAGTTGATGGAGGAGGTTAAGGGTGGAGGATAAGGTGGTGTAGTTATGGATGTAGAGGACATGGTGCAGGTGATGGAGGAGAAGGTGGTGGTGTAGTGATAGATGTAGAGGACATGGTGCAGGTGATGGAGGAAGTTAAGGGTGGAGGAGAAGGTGGTGTAGTGATGGATGTAGAGGACATGGTGCAGGTGATGGAGGAGAAGGTGGTGTAGTGATGGATGTAGAGGACATGGTGCAGGTGATGGAGGAGAAGGTGGAGGAGTAGTGATGGATGTAGAGGACATGGTGCAGGTGATGGAGGAGAAGGTGAAGGAGTAGTGATGGATGTAGAGGACATGGTGCAGGTGATGGAGGAGAAGGTGGAGGAGTAGTGATGTATGTAGAGGACATGGTGCAGGTGATGGAGAAGGTGGAGGAGTAGTGATGGATGTAGAGGACATGGTGCAGGTGATGGAGGAGAAGGTGGAGGAGTAGTGATGGATGTAGAGGACATGGTGCAGGTGATGGAGGAGAAGGTGGAGGAGTAGTGATGGATGTAGAGGACATGGTGCAGGTGATAGAGGAAGTTAAGGGTGGAGGAGAAGGTGGTGTAGTGATAGATGTAGAGAGCGTGGTGTAGGTGATGGAGAAAGTTAAGGGTGGAGGAGAAGGTGGTGTAGTGATGAATGTAGAGGACATGGTGCAGGTGATGGAGGAGAAGGTGGTGTAGTGATAGATGTAGAGGACATGATGCAGGTGATGGAGGAAGTTAAGGGTGGAGGAGAAGGTGGTGTAGTGATGGATGTAGAGGACATGGTGCAGGTGATGGAGAAGGTGGTGTAGTGATGGATGTAGAGGACATGGTGCAGGTGATGGAGAAGGTGGTGGTGTAGTGATGGAGGCGGGGTGCGGGTCACCTCTCCCGGACGGTCGGGTACAGGCCCTGCCAGGTGCAGCAGCTCGCAGCTCCCGGGTGGAGGTTGTTGTTGGTCTCGTTCTGCCGCTGGAGGTGACTGACGGAGGCCGGAGGGAGCAGCTTCTTCCCGGGGAACAGCTCTGCGGCCATCGTGGTCCCGTCAGGCCGCCGTCCGGCTCATGACTGACCGGCGGAGCTGCACCGACACCCGGACACAGACGAACCAAAGCCCCGCTCAGATCTGAGGGTTTGACGCTGGAGCTAAGCTAATGCTAGCAGAGCGTGAACTCCGCTGGTTTCCACAGATCAAAGGAATAACACATTCAAAGTAAATCACCTCAGAGTCTGAAATAAAAGTTTAAAACAAAGAATAAATTAGTTTAAACTTCCAAGACGGTCAACGATAACTTTAGCTTGTTGTGTTAGTTAGTTGTTTAACTAGCTAACTAACCAGCTAACTACAGATTAAACAGCTCGTTAAAGTTTGAACTCACTTCAGTTCAAGTTTATTTCCCTTCATTTCTCCTCGCTTTGATCTCAGGTGTTTGAGGACGAGCTTTGTTTACAGTAGCTAGCTTAGTGCTAGCGGCAGCTTCTTCTGCTGCTGCCGCTCCGCAGAATCAGCTCACTGAAGGAACCACACCGCCCCTAGCGGACACTCAGGAGAACTGCACCCAGCTAAGAAAACAGTCACTTATTCTTTGTTTTTAAATGTATCATCATTATTGTTGTTGATCATTTACTATCTTATGATTTCTTTAGTTTTTTCTCAGATCTCCGAGTAGAGTAACTACAGGTAAACGTGTTAATGTGATTTAACTGAACAGATCAGTTTCTTTATATCTGATTTCCTCTGGTGTTTTTATTTTCATGAAATGTTTTATATGTTTTTTAAACAAACATTTTATAAAAGGTAATGAATAAATTGTGGGTGCTGTTGTGTTCACTTTGTAAAGCTGTACAGAAAAATAAAGTTCAGTTAAAACAACACAAACACCGATACACAACATATTTCTTTATTGTTGTTACTGATAAATCTGTCAAAATAAAAACATGGAAAACGAAACCACAGTTTATGTACAGATTAGCTTCTATATTTTCTCTGTAGTGTCACTGTACACATCAACAATAACACTTATTTACACTAAAGACAAAATAAAATCAGCTGCCAACGTCTGCTTTCCATGGTAACGGTTTTATCACCAGTGTTGAATGTTAAATGAGATGAAGAATAAATGATTTCTGTTTGTTGATCAAAACTGAAATTAACTAAAGTTTAGAACATAAACTTTTATACTCCGAGGAACGAGAAACAGACTCAGAACAACTCCTCTACACAGGAACTGTTTAAAACTTCATGTTGTGTAGTTAGTGTTTGTGAAGAAGCAGCAGCAGGTTGTCGGGTCCCACTCCTTCAAACAGGAACATCCAGGCGAGGGGCGGAGCCTGCAGAGCAGCAGGAGGCGGGACATGACGTATAAACTCTGCTGTGGACAGATCAGTGTTGTTGTTTACAGCTCCTCCACACCGGAGTCGGCCCTCATCACCAGAAGATCTGGAACCTCCTCGTGTTTCCAAGTGGACGTCTTCATCTTCTACGTGTCCGGCTCCTCTTCTTCATCCTGAGATGTTTGTGTTCTTCAGTTTCACGTCACGTGTTAGAAACCTCATCAACACGTCCACTTGCTCACTGGGAAGCTTCCACACATTGTCCTGCTGGTTCCTCACAGTGACTCACTCACAGGTCACATGACCACACCCTGACGACTGTTTTCAATCGTTCATGTTTTAGAAATGTACCTAAAAGACGTGGCATTGGTCAGAACCGGTTTTAAAGATTCAGTCGTCTGAGGTGTTGAGCTTCAGAAAAGAAATTCAAAAACAGTTTGTTCACTTTCACCACGATTTCAAAGCTGATGTAAAGTCTGTGTCTTCACGGGAACATTTTCTTCTCTCGGCTCAAACATCAGAAAACTATTCAGACTTTCACTTTACAGTTAAAGTTTCCCTTAATTCACCAGGTCAATAAATAGATTTAAATTTAGAAACTAAACACTGTACAAACATCTGTTTACCCTTTTTACACCGTTTACGTAAAGGACGTTTCCAGAAAACAGCTTCAGAGAATTTGGTAAATTGAAAAGGTTTGACAGTGATGGCTGTGAAGTCATGTGACCTCACAACAAGCAACAGAAACCCAGAAAGAAGAAACGTCACTTTCAAGAAAAACTGAGAAAAACCTTAAAAAAATATCGATCTGTATCAGACACGTCGCTAAACACGTAAAAAAAATAATAATAACTGATCCAAATAATAACGACACAACACACAAGATGTAAAGAAAAGCTAATTAGCATTAGCAACAACAGCTAGCTGTCTGTTTAGCAGGAATCATCTCATCTCTCTGGTTCCATTTGGTGTTTTACGTCATAATAAATACTTGAAGCAACTGAAGTCAAAGAAATAGAAGAGCAAAGCTTCAGGATTTTAACAATTAATATAAAATTCAAACAGGTTTCAAATGAAGCGTCGTTACCACCACGTTGTTTCTGAATGAAAGACGTCAGTTTGTTTGGCACCTGGAACCGAGACGTGTTTACAGAGACTCGGAGTCGTCCACGAGCTGCAGAGCTTCCACAACAGAAAGAAGTTCATCTTCTGTTGGAAATCACACGACGATTGGGTTTATCGTACCAAAAAAAATACACAGTATACAACTCTCAAAGAGATTAAAATCATGAATTTGTGAGAAATCAAATCGCTCCAATAATCAATGATCGATGGAGCTCAACACTCGCTCCTCTGTTTCACATGAGACGTGCTCGGGTCACTTCCTGTTCCACATCAACTCAAAACACTGACACCGTGACGTTTAGAATTTTAAAACAACCTCTGTCCGAACAAGCATTTTAGCTCCGCCCACACCAACAGACCTGAAAACCCGTCACATGACCGTTCACGCACACTGGTCATGTGATGTAAACAGGAAGTAGATTGTCTCCTCTGCAGTTGGTTGCTTAGTAAGAGAAACTCCTCTGAAGGAGGAGCAGTGATGATGAGGGGGAAGTGACTCTGACAGGAAGTGTTACTGACAGGAAGTGACTCTGACAGGAAGTGACTCTGACAGGAAGTGTTACTGACAGGAAGTGTTAGCGATGTGTTCACCGCTGCTAGTCGAGTCATGTGACTGATGAGAACCAATCAGGAAGAGAACGTCTGCGTCACCTTTTTACTAAAGTCTCAGTTTCAGACTCAAAGACTCTACGTGACCTTACAGAGTGTAGCTCCGCCCCATCCTCTCAACGTCTCCCTCGTCTCGACCTAAAACCTAACTTCAAAATAAAATTAAAAAATCCCAGCAAACTCATGAGAAGCAGGAAGTGGAGTCCGAGCTGAAGGCACATTATCATGACGCGTTGTGACCTGTGACAGTTTCCTGTCATTCGGCTTCTCATCCAGAGGTTGGTTTGTTTCTGTGACCCAGGCCAGCCGGAGTCCTGGAGGTGGGCGGGGACAGGGAGGAGCTCAGGTTCCTGTTTCGCTGTCCAATCAAACTCCACCCTCTGACCAGAGACTCCACCCTTCTTCCAACACACAGTCCACCGAGCTCCAGTCCGTCTCGGATCATACAAAAACTTTGGCGAGCGCGTCTGCACCGGCGCTGCCGATGTAGCACCTGGTCGGATGGAACGCCACGTCGTGGATCGAGTCCTCAAACTTCTTACGGTGAGCCGTGAACTCCTGGATACAGGTTTTACTTTCCATGTTCCACAGACGGATAGAACAATCATGACCTGGGAGGAGAGAGAGAGAGGGAGAGAGAGAGAGAGAGACTCTTTATACACAGTACTGCAGTATAGTAATGTAGTACTCTGGTAGTAGTACAGGTGAGTACTTACTTCCAGACATGAGGTACAGTCCGTTGGGATCCACAGCGAGACAGGTCACAGCGTCCAGGTGAGCGACCATCGAGTGGATCAGTTTACCTTCAAATTAAAGTCAAACAACATTTTATTTTGAAAAGTTCCCCTCTGGTCACATGACGCTGTGTCCACGGCGTCCTACCTGTGTTGTTATCAAAGAACTGGATGTGGCGGTCCTCCTGCGCCGTGATGGTGATGGGCAGCGTGGGATGACTCAGCACTTTGTTGATCTTGCAGGGAGCCTCTGTGGGAGGAGGGGCCAACGTTATCATGTGACGTCAACGTGTCAGCGGAATGTGGACGCTGTGATTGGCCGGCGGACTCACCTGGCGCTCCGGCTGAGTCCAGCCTCAGGACGAGCTGCTGGGTCTCCATGTTGAAGAGGCCGATGTGTCCCGAGGTGAAGGAGGTCACCATGTGGGCCGGCTCGCTGCTCACCAGGTCCACGGAGGTGGGAACACCGAGCTCTGAGACACACACACAGACACACACACACACACACACAGACACACACACACATCAGGTGACCACCTGTATTATTATATATTATTATTATTATTATTCAACGCTTCTTCAGGGAGAATTTTAAGGGAAACAAATATTTCATATGTTAAAGATCAAGAGTAATCAATAATCCGTTATCAATCATAGTCGATAGCTGCAGTTTCTTAGCTTCAGGGGTTGATCTACTTTCGGCCTGTTGGTGGCGCTACAGGTCGGCGGCTCTCACCTCCTTGCTCATTGAACACGGCGAGAGCCGGCGAGGTGTCGGCGGCGTTCCAGAGCCGCAGCGTCCCGTCCGCCGAGCAGGAGAGGAGGCGGTGATGAGCCGAGCTGTAGACCACCCCCCACACAGCGTCCGTATGACCACACAGCGCCCCCCGCAGGACGGAGGACTCTGCAGCAGCAAACACACAAACATGGAGGTGAAAACAAACACGTCTCCAAACAAACATCAGGTCGAAAAGGTTCCACGTTCTTTATTTTAGTTTCTTATTTCATGTCACTTTTTTCCATTGGTTTTATTCTTTATTTCTTTTTCATGTTCACTTTCTTTGACCCAGAATGCATTGCTGCGTGCGCGGATGTTAAACTGGAAGGTACCATATGAGTCGTAGGGGTCGATGCTGGGGCTGGGCATGTTCCAGCTCTGAACGGTGCCGTCCACCCCCCCACTGAAGCATTGGTCTCCACTGGAGCTCACGGTGACGCACAGGACGGCGCCGCTGCACAGGAAGAAGAAGATGGTTTAACTATCAACTTCAAAGTAAGAGTCACAAACTGTCACCACCAGCTGCAGCTGAAGACTGAAGCTGAACTGAGATCAGTTAAAAAGACTCTGAAGTTATTAAAACCAGAGTTTATCTCCAATATTCAGCAGGAAACTGAGAAACATGAAGGATTCTGAACAGAGTTTAGTGGATTTGTTACAGCAGCAGCTCTTCAGGTTCAGGAAGCAGAGGATCATGGGTAATATCCAGCGTTCAGTGGTGTTTCAGTTCAGTGAGTGCGGTAAACAGGTGAACAGGTAAACAGGTAAACAGGTGAACAGGTGAACAGGTGAACAGGGGAACAGGGGAACAGGGGAACAGGTGAACAGGTGAACAGGGGAACAGGTAAACAGGTAAACAGGTAAACAGGTAAACAGGTGAACAGGGGAACAGGGGAACAGGGGAACAGGGGAACAGGGGAACAGGTGAACAGGTGAACAGGGGAACAGGGGAACAGGTGAACAGGTGAACAGGGGAACGGGTGAACGGGGGAACGGGGGAACGGGGGAACGGGGGAACGGGGGAACAGGGGAACAGGGGAACAGGGGAACAGGGGAACAGGGGAACAGGTGAACAGGGGAACAGGGGAACAGGGGAACGGGGAACGGGGAACGGGTGAACGGGGGAACGGGGGAACGGGGGAACGGGGGAACGGGGGAACGGGGGAACGGGGGTACGGGGGAACAGGGGAACAGGGGAACGGGGAACGGGGAACGGGGAACAGGTGAACAGGGGAACAGGGGAACAGGTGAACAGGTGAACAGGGGAACAGGGGAACAGGTGAACAGGGGAACAGGGGAACAGGTGAACAGGTGAACAGGGGAACAGGGGAACAGGTGAACAGGGGAACAGGGGAACAGGGGAACAGGTGAACAGGGGAACAGGGGAACAGGGGAACAGGGGAACAGGTGAACAGGGGAACAGGGGAACGGGGAACGGGGAACAGGTGAACAGGGGAACAGGGGAACAGGTGAACAGGTGAACAGGGGAACAGGGGAACAGGGGAACAGGGGAACAGGGGAACAGGGGAACAGGGGAACAGGGGAACAGGTGAACAGGGGAACAGGGGAACGGGGAACGGGGAACAGGTGAACAGGGGAACAGGGGAACAGGTGAACAGGTGAACAGGTGAACAGGGGAACAGGGGAACAGGGGAACAGGGGAACAGGGGAACAGGGGAACAGGGGAACAGGTGAACAGGTGAACAGGGGAACAGGGGAACGGGGAACGGGGAACAGGGGAACAGGGGAACAGGGGAACAGGGGAACAGGGGAACGGGGAACGGGGAACAGGTGAACAGGGGAACAGGGGAACAGGTGAACAGGTGAACAGGTGAACAGGGGAACAGGGGAACAGGGGAACAGGTGAACAGGTGAACAGGGGAACAGGGGAACAGGGGAACAGGGGAACAGGGGAACAGGGGAACAGGGGAACAGGGGAACAGGTGAACAGGGGAACAGGGGAACAGGTGAACAGGGGAACAGGGGAACAGGGGAACAGGTGAACAGGGGAACAGGGGAACAGGGGAACAGGGGAACAGGTGAACAGGGGAACAGGGGAACAGGGGAACAGGGGAACAGGGGAACAGGTAAACAGGGGAACAGGGGAACGGGTAAACGGGTAAACGGGTAAACAGGGGAACGGGTGAACGGGGGA
This sequence comes from Pleuronectes platessa, assembly GCF_947347685.1. NCBI lineage: Eukaryota > Metazoa > Chordata > Actinopteri > Pleuronectiformes > Pleuronectidae > Pleuronectes > Pleuronectes platessa. The sequence continues at coordinate 275,927 of NC_070628.1, read as the reverse complement.
ACGGGGGAACAGGTGAACAGGTGAACAGGTAAACAGGTGAACAGGTGAACAGGGGAACAGGATCTCACCTGTGGGCTCTGAATGTGTAGATGGGCTCCACATCTAAAGCTGCACATCTGGTCGATGACAGAAAAGAGTTAAATTTGTATTTATTAATCTTCCCTGACTCGACTTTATGATGGTGAATATTTGTGCGACCGGTCGGGGCCTCACTTCTTGGCGGGCGCCGTCTTCTGGAGGTTCCACAGTTTGATGGTGTGGTCCTCGGAGGCGGTGACCAGGACCGGCTCCACCGGGTGGAAGGCCAGACTCCGCACCGAGTCGAAGTGGCTCCGCAGGGTGAACTTGGGGTTCCAGGTTTTCCTCAGGGCGTCCTGGTTGCTGGTGATCTGAGGGAGGAGCCAGTGAAACCAGGCCTCAGAGAAACTTCAAAACTAAAACTGTGGGAGGAACTTTTCACTTGTGTTCATAATTCAGAGAGAATCAGGAGGTCAAGTTATTAATCCAAAGAGAACCACACAGATTAGGATTCAAAGGTCTGATTGCAACAGGAACCTGGTTTATCAGTGAATGGTCTTTGGGCTTTCAAGGCGTATAAACATTAATGATTGAATTAAATCATTAACGAGACTCACGTCGTACGCCAGGGATTCGGCTTCGTTGGCGACCGTCAGTCCGGCCAGTTCTCCCAGTTCTCCCAGTCCGAGCTCGTTAGAAACCGCCTCGTCCACTCGGCCCAGGACGAGCGCTTTCCCAGACGCCGGCAGGTAGGTCATCGTCTCTGTGAACACAAGGTGGGTCCACCTGGTTAGAAACACTTCAACCTTCACCTTCTCATGAGTGGACCAATGAGGAGGAGGGAAGCTCACCGTCGTCGGGGCGTCCCGCCTCCTGCTCACTGGTGAGTCTGGGCACACTGGGCCGTGATGGAGGCGTCACAGGAGGCTGCATCGAGGGAAGTTCCTCGGCGTCACGCAGGGTGGCCAGCATGTCCTGAAGCTTCGACCGGTTTGGTCCTGGAGCAGGAAGAGGAGGGACAGACGGGGAGGAAGAGGAGGAGGAAGAGGGAAATAGATCAAAGGAAGGAAGAGGAACCATGTTTGGGCCAGAGACGAAAAAACTTTAGACATCAGGAAAACGAAGGTAAAGAAATGAAGATCTGATGACGGCTGTCCGTGCCCCCCCGCTGGTGTTCACGACCTCTGTGGTCATAAAGGTCGTTCCTGCCTCACTGTGGCTCCTCTTCAAAACAAAACCGCTTCTATTTGGTTTATTTATGAGTTTATGATCTCAGAGAATATTCAGACTTTTTACTTGTTAATTTATGACTTTAATCTTTGAGGGTTTCTTCTTGAGCACCTGAGACTCTTGACTCTGACACCTCGTCACTGTGACTATTAATTATCTAAAAATGCTTTTTAACTCAACCTGACAACGAGCTGAACCTGGTTTTTCAGAGTAAGAGCGCGTCGGTGTGACGACACCCGGAGGAACCAGAGTGACACAGACACACAAAGATCAAGATGAAGAAGAGATGAAACAGAGGATGCTGCAGAACTTACTCTTTATTCCCTTCTTCCCCTTTCGCTCCTTCTTGTACTGCTCCTTCAGCTGAGCTATCAGGCCCTGGTCCACGTCCCACGACAGCTCCCCCAGAGGACACGCCTCCTTCTCTGCAGGACAGGAGGAGGAGGAGGAAGAGGAGGAAGAGGAAGAGGAGGAGGAAGAGAAGGAAGAGAAGGAGGAGGAAGAGGAGGAGGAAGAGGAGGAAGCAAAAGAGGAGGAGGAAGAAGAGGAACAGGAAGAGGAGGAGGAAGAGGAGGAGGAAGAGGAGGAACAGGAGGAAGAGGAGGAAGAGGAAGAGGAGGAGGAAGAGGAAGAGGAAGAGGGGTTTTGTGCTTCTGTAGTTTGTGACTCATCTGATTTGGAGAAACTTGTGTTTAAGTGAAATGACTCCTGAAGCCGCCTGATGGGGGCGTGACACACATGCTGTGCTATTGGCTGCTGTAAACACCAATCAACAGCCAGCTCGTTCAGGAAACTGTTTCCTGAGGAAACAGAAACAGCAGAGTCCTGCTGCTGAGTCAGCACTAAACCATCTGGACTGTGAAGAGCTGAGTCATGATCTGCGTGGGGCAGCGTTATGTCTACAGTGAATGCGTTGCTAAGTAACAGTGGCAAACTGGGGTGTTCTGGGTAAAGCGGAGGAGGTATGAATAGAGTCAGGGGGCGGGGCAGGGGGCGGAGCCTCCAGCTGGTTCTTAACTCAGATTCAACTTTAATCTTTTTTTATTAGTTATTAAACACGCCTGAAAACACATGTCACATGACCACGAGGTGAACTGTACTGACAGGAAGTGTACTGACAGGAAGTGTTACTGACAGGAAGTGTTACTGACAGGAACTGTACTGACAGGAAGTGTTACTGACAGGAAGTGTACTGACAGGAAGTGTACTGACAGGAAGTGTTACTGACAGGAAGTGTACTGACAGGAAGCGTTACTGACAGGAAGCGTTACTGACAGGAAGTGTTACTGACAGGAAGCGTTACTGACAGGAAGTGTACTGACAGGAAGCGTTACTGACAGGAAGTGTACTGACAGGAAGCGTTACTGACAGGAAGTGTAACTGAAAGGAAGCGTCACTGACAGGAAGCGTTACTGACAGGAAGTGTAACTGAAAAGAAGCGTCACTGACAGGAAGTGTTACTGACAGGAAGCGTTACTGACAGGAAGTGTACTGACAGGAAGCGTTACTGACAGGAAGTGTAACTGAAAGGAAGCGTCACTGACAGGAAGCGTTACTGACAGGAAGCGTTACTGACAGGAAGTGTACTGACAGGAAGCGTTACTGACAGGAAGTGTTACTGACAGGAAGTGTACTGATAGGAAGCATTACTGACAGGAAGCGCTACTGACAGGAAGCGTTACTGACAGGAAGCGTTACTGACAGGAAGTGTTACTGACAGGAAGCGTTACTGACAGGAAGCGTTACTGACAGGAAGTGTACTGACAGGAAGCGTTACTGACAGGAAGCGTTACTGACAGGAAGCGTTACTGACAGGAAGTGTTACTGACAGGAAGTGTACTGACAGGAAGCGTTACTGACAGGAAGCGTTACTGACAGGAAGTGTACTGACAGGAAGCGTCACTGACAGGAAGTGTAACTGAAAGGAAGCGTTACTGACAGGAAGCGCTACTGACAGGAAGTGTTACTGACAGGAAGCGTTACTGACAGGAAGTGTAACTGAAAGGAAGCGTCACTGACAGGAAGTATTACTGACAGGAAGTGTTACTGACAGGAAGTGTTACTGACAGGAAGTGTACTGACAGGAAGTGTTACTGACAGGAAGCGTTACTGACAGGAAGTGTTACTGACAGGAAGTGTTACTGACAGGAACTGTACTGACAGGAAGTGTTACTGACAGGAAGTGTTACTGACAGGAAGCGTTACTGACAGGAAGCGTTACTGACAGGAAGCGTTACTGACAGGAAGTGTACTGACAGGAAGTGTTACTGACAGGAAGTGTACTGACAGGAAGCGTTACTGACAGGAAGCGTTACTGACAGGAAGTGTTACTGACAGGAAGTGTTACTGACAGGAAGTGTTACTGACAGGAAGCGTTACTGACAGGAAGCGTTACTGACAGGAAGTGTTACTGACAGGAAGTGTACTGACAGGAAGTGTTACTGACAGGAAGTGTACTGACAGGAAGCGTTACTGACAGGAAGCGTTACTGACAGGAAGTGTAACTGAAAGGAAGCGTCACTGACAGGAAGCGTTACTGACAGGAAGCGTTACTGACAGGAAGCGTTACTGACAGGAAGTGTAACTGACAGGAAGTGTACTGACAGGAAGTGTTACTGACAGGAAGTGTACTGACAGGAAGCGTTACTGACAGGAAGCGTTACTGACAGGAAGTGTAACTGAAAGGAAGCGTCACTGACAGGAAGTGTACTGACAGGAAGCGTTACTGACAGGAAGTGTTACTGACAGGAAGTGTACTGACAGGAAGCGTTACTGACAGGAAGTGTACTGACAGGAAGCGTTACTGACAGGAAGCGTTACTGACAGGAAGTGTAACTGACAGGAAGTGTTAGCGATGCTTTGTGTTCACCGCTGGTAGTCGAGTCATGTGACTGATGAGAACCAATCAGGAGAGAGAACGTCTCCGTTTCGGACTCAAACTCTAAAATGAAACCAGCAGCGTTTACACAAGTCTCTGATGTAACCATGGCAACAGTGATGAGTTTGTGTCGTGGTGTGGGCGGAGCCTGAGTCAATCAGCACCACTCTCTCTCTTACCCCACTCTCCACTGTCCTCGCCGCACCTGGACTCAGCCGACCCGTCCAGCTCGTCTGGACCGGCCAGGAAGTCGAAACCCTTCAGCGCCTCCTCGGTGTCGCTGAGGTCAGAGGTCGTGGAGGACGGAGTCGACGACGGCTTCTTCTTCACTATCTGGTAAAAGTTACAAAATGATGAAACTGTGGCACCGACAAAGTTCAAAAGAGAACCTGAACTATTTGACCTTTGACCTCCACATTCTAGCCAGGCTGTCTTTGAGTGGAACTGAAAGTTTGGACCAAATATGAAGAAAGTCTGTCGGGATGTTCCTAGGATATCAAGTTCACAAGACAGACGGACAAAGTGCAGCTTGTGTGTGTGTGTGTGTGTGTGTGTTGTCGTACTGTAGCCAGGTCCAGGGTTTTGTCTCTCTCTTCCTCGTCCTCCTCCTCGTCCTCGTCGCTGAACTCTGCCGCGGCGCTCTCTATGAACTTGAACGCCTCCAGCACGGCGGCTGAGTCCGACATGTCGGGTTTACTGTCGGGGGGGGGGTGTTAGTCTACAGCAGAGTTTACAGAAGACAGATGGTTTGTTTGAGTGAAGTGTGTTTGTGTGGGTCACATGGTACCTGACCATGGCCTCGTCCCTCAGTGAAGACCCCTCTGTGCCGTTGACCATGGGTTCGGGTCTCTTCTCTGTGGAGTCCTGGGTCAGACCGAGCAGCGCTCTCACCCGCTGAGACTTCACGTCCAGGACAGTGTCGGTGTAGCCCACCTCCTGCAGGTACCTGGGGGGGGGGGGGGGGGGCAGGGCACAGACAGTGGGTCAGTGTGGACGTCTTGCTGCTCTACAGGCTCCGCCCCTCGCCTGAATGCTCCCCACATGTTCCTGTTGTTGTGACGAGTCGGACCCGACAACCTGCTGCTGACTTCAGGAAACGTTTCATCCTCGTGTGAAGACTTCATCACAAACATTTATCTTTCCCTAAATTCAACCAACTGGACACGATCAGAACAAAGACCTGAACACAGAGAGTTCATGAATCTGAACAAATCAGTCGATCCTCATTCACCAGCTGATAGGTGGGTCGAGCTCTGGTACGCAAAGAGTCAAAGAGAAGGAGAACGAGCTACTCAACAACACACAGCTCCAGTAGAGGGAAGCCTCACACACTGTGATGTTCACAGAGACAGACACACACAACCTTTAAATCCCAGCAGCACTCTGTCCCAGGGACAGGATGTTGCAGCTTGTTAGGATCTATGAGACAAACTGTGAATATGAGCTTTACCATTGTTGTGTCAGTGGTGGACAAAAGAACCACACATCAACACGTTAATTACACGTTAATAACACGCCATGGTATGTTCGATGGCCGCAGCTGTAGCTCAGAAATGAACCAACATTCTATCATTAACACCTGAAGTTAAACTCTACGATACCTTCACCCTGGACGAACACGACACTGAGACCCGACCGCTCGCTTCTCCTGAGTGGGCGAACGAGTTCTCTGAACAACATCAAGTGTTTGTTCCCAGAGAGAGAGAGAGAGAGAGAGAGAGAGGTCAGCCTCCCTCCATCTGTACCAGCCTCTCCGATCGCAGGAGGCCTCCACACAATCCTCCATTCACTGGCAACACACACACACCCCATACACACACACACACACACACACACACGCTGCTGCAGCACAGTGACACTGCGAGTCACCAAAAGATCTGGAGTCTCCTCGTCTCTCCATGTTGACGTGACATGTTAGAGACATTTTACAGGAGGCTGCAGGAGAAGATCCAGAACACGTCCAGACACTGACTCAGACATTTGTTCTCACAGACAGAACCTGCAGAACATGTGAGGAACATGTGAGGAACACGTCAGTGGTTCAGTTCAAGTGTGAAAACAGCTGTAGAAACATCAGGTGCACAATGTGAAGAAGCTCACAGGACGTCTCCATCTCCAACATTCAATATTCACGACTGTACAACTCCAGAAAATATGTGGTGAAGAAAAACCTGATGAACATCTGACCTGTTTTATAAATGAAGCTCATTTGTGTTCTTGCTGCTTCAGTCAGATCCTCTCTGTGCATGTGATGGTCAGAGTCAACGTTTCCTCACAATGATGCTACTGAACCCAACTTGGCCCGGACACACACACACACACACACGAACACACACGCACACGAACACACACGCACAAACACACACACACACACAGTGTTTACTCACTGTCGGAGCAGCTGGCGTCCTTGTTTCCAGCTGAGCTGATGGCTGCTGTTTGGAGAACTGGGAGCTTCACTCTCGTTCCCCTCATCTGACACAGAGACACACAAACACACAATCACAAACACACAATCACAAACATGTTTCTATACAAACATGAATTCTCAGAGCGCCACAGAGGTTCAGCCTCAAGTCAAATGACACGTGAACGTTTGTCCCAGAGCGACTCTCCTCTGAGCTGTGCACATCATGTCCACAGGGAGGCGCCCTGCTGAGACGAGGCAGATCTGAGGTCACTTAACTCCTGTGTCAGTAAATAAAGATGGACGACATGTCCACTCGCGAAGTCAATCTAAAGCAGGTCGATCGCCCCCTGGTGGCTGGCAGCAGTATATACCCCTCCTCCATGTTAGCAGATGGGACATGGACCAATCTAAGAAATGTTAAATGAATGTTTGTCAAAGATGTTTTTAGGTTGTTTCAAACAGAAACGCCTCAGGATCATGTCTGAAGGACTCAGATCAGCTGACTTGTATCGACTGATAAACAGCTCTGGGTTCAGTGTGGTTCTTCTGCTGCTGCTGATCTGACAGCAGAGTGCTGGGAGCTAGGGCTGAACGATTAATTGCATTTGCGATAAAATCGCGATATGATAAAACGCGATTTTCTAATCGCAACATGCGCGATTAAAACGTGCGAAAGAAGGTAGGGCACTGGGCTGCTGTCCTCACCCGCAGCAAGAATGCCGCGGAACAACAAAACTCCTCTGATCAAGAAGATAGCGAAGCAAGCCTGCATCATCTACACAGGGACCTAAATTCTTCGGCCGACGTGGCGGACTCACAGAGCGAGCTCATCCTGCTGCTGACCGCGTAGCGGGCGGCGGACCTGAAAATCGCTCCCCGGAAAAGCAAGCCATGCTCCGGGGCGGCGGGGCTCCAGAGCCCCCCGGTCACCTACATGCACATCTGCGAGACGGAGGTGTTCAGCATGGGGGTGTTCCTGCTGAGGCCCGGCGCCTCTATACTGCTGCACGTCCACCCGGACATGAACGGGAATCTACGGAGCTGCTGATCCGCACGCTGCCCTTCCGCATCCGCGGACACAGAGCTTAAACTGCTGCTGCTCCACTTACTATAACAACGCCGCATTCCAACACTTATAAAATGCAATTCAATGTGGAAGTAATCCAAGTATTCAGAATACGTATATAGAATATAGTATCCTTAACCAACACTGGAAATGTTACTGACTTGGGAGCAGTAAGACTATAATTTAAAAAATGTTTTTCTCAGGATGGTAACTTTTGCACACAGGTTATAAAAAGTGCATGCCTTGTGTTTATACTTACAATGACTTTGATTAAATTACTTAAATGCACACTGATTTGTTGTTCTTGTTTCTGTAATGAGCCGTTAAATTAAAATGTGGGAAAGAATATTGTACAGTAAATGTATCTAATATTGTGTTGGTCATATTTAAATCATTCATTATGATTTTTTGGGGGGGAAAAAGAAGATAAAATAAAAAAATCGCATATTAAATCGCAATCGCAATATTTGGGGAAAAAAATCGCAATTAGATTATTTTCCCAAATCGTTCAGCCCTACTGGGAGCAGGAGGACCTTGTGACCTCTGACCTCCTGGTGTGGAGACACCTCCACAGACCAATCAGAGAGCAGAACCAGAAGCCTCTGACAAGACATGTGACCACTGACCAATCAGAGAGACAGGTGAGTCTTACCTGAGTCGTAACTCGGAGCTTTGATCTCCCCCTGGTTCAGGTCGGTTCCATATTTCACTTTATGGTATTTAGCCCTGAGGACGATAACACACACGTTTTATTTCAAACACTGTTCTGATCTATAATTCTCTACATTGAGATTTCCCATTGACTCCTCTCTAAGCACGATGACTGAGGGTTGAGTTCCACTCACCGCTCCTGCTTCAGAGCGTACTCCAGCATCTTGATGCGTCTCACCAGGTCTTTCTTCAGGTTCTCCTGCCCCCGCCTCTCCCCCTGCAGGAAGGCCATCTGAGCCTGGAGGAAACAGGTTATTAATCCTTAATAAACATAACTTCTATTTAATCTCTTAACCTCTTACAGAGGGCACAATGAAGCAACAACGTGAAATGCTGAAAAGGGTTGAGATGTTTTAATAAGACAAGTTATACGTTTTCAGATTGTTATGAACGTGTGGCCAGACAATCTGGACCATGCCCCCCCCCCCCGACTGCCTAACTGCTGTCTCATCATTTCCAGGATGTTTTATTTTGAAATGTTCGTTCTGCCGTGGCCACTTAAGGTTTATCAGATTAAGATCAGATTAAGATCAGATTAAGATCAGATTAAGATCAGATTAAGATCAGATTGCCAACCGGCCTGGGAGATCAGGAAAACCTTTGATATGCTGAAAACGACGGGTCTACGACTTCTGACCCTAAGACTCTCAATCCGTCTCCACGGGTCAGCAGGTGTCCAGGCCACGGCAGCCATCCACCAGTCAAAGGGGCCCAAAGCCTCCTGGGAAGTTGGACAGTGGGAATGACCAGTGTGGAGGACTGATGGGAGACTTGTGACCGACCAGGCTCCTGGCTGGAACATGAGGCGGACGCTCTGCGCTGTGGGAACAGACAACATGTGACCAACCGAGGTCAAGGGGAAGTGACGCAGAAGAGAAGGCGTCAGGTCGTGAACCAGCAGAGGTCAAAGGTCATTGTTTCAGCCTGAGCCCTGTGTGAGCGGACGTCTACATGCAGGTGCAGATGTTCCCTGGATGAAAGAACATCTGCTTCACTGACTTCTCCTCTGATGCTAGATCCTGTGGCTCTCACTTTAAAAACCAGGTCAGCAGAATTTATGATTCATTTATTTTTTAAATCATAAAAAGTGTTCAGACAGAATCCAGCTCCGATCTGCGTGAGCGACCGGTTCCTCCGTCTGGTTCATGATGGGAACATCTGACATCTCAGAGAAGGAGGCGGGGCCTGTGTCAGTTCTGACACTGGTTCACAAGTCGAATTGTTCAGTGTGTGTTTGTGCGTGTGCGTAGAGGATGAGAGGTTCCAGGCCATTTAACACACTCATGGACTGCACACACACACACACACACACACACACACACACACACACACACACACACACACACACACACACACACACACACACACACACACACACACACACACACACACACACACACACACACACACACACACACACACACACACACACACACACGAGGAAGTGGGTCACAGTAGAAGTGGGTCGCTCCACACTCTCACTCTGAACCAAAGTCCTGGTGAAGACGTGATGAAACATCTGTGCTGTTTGATTTCATCATCAACAGCTGCTGTTGTGTTATAATCCAACATCTGAGGTTCACCAAGTAAATGTGGAGCAGAAAGAAATCATTATTATATAATTTAGTTTAACATTGGTCCTTATAGCTTGTGTTCTGGACTCCTGATCCTTTAATGAACATGAACATTAAAGTCAAACTCTGGAAGTTGTCCTCAAAAGACGTGAACTTCAACCAAACGCTTCCTGGACTGAGACATCAGTGGTCTTTTAAAACACCTTCACAACTATGGCTGAAGTTAAGAGACAGTCCCCTGAGACTTCTTTAAACACCATCAATGTCCCACCACACCCTGTTCACCCGACTGTGTGACCTGAATACATCTACAGGCTCAATGTCTTCTCAGACAAGACCTTCAGGAGGCCCTCAGCATTCCACTGCTGAGAAGAAGGATAAACCCCAGTCTGACTGGGCAAGGCTCTTATGTCCCGAGGCCTGCTCCTCCCCGGGGCCTGCTCCTTCCCGGGGCCTGCTCCTCCCCGGGGCCTGCTCCTCCTCGAGGCCTGCACCTCCTGGAGGCCTGCACCTCCTCGAGGCCTGCACCTCCTCGAGGCCTGCACCTCCTCGAGGCCTGGACCTCCTCGTGGCCTGGACCTCCTCGAGACCTGCTCCTCAAGACCTGCACCACCTCAAGGCCTGCACCTCCTCAAGGCCTGCTCCTCCTCAAGACCTGCACCTCCTCAAGGCCTGCACCTCCTCAAGGCCTGCTCCTCCTCAAGACCTGCACCTCCTCAAGGCCTGCTCCTCCTCAAGACCTGCACCTCCTCAAGGCCTGCACCTCCTCAAGGCCTGCTCCTCCCCGAGGCCTGCTCCTCCCGGAGGCCTGCTCTTCCTCAAGGCCTGCTCCTCCTCGAGGCCTGCTCCTCCTCGAGACCTGCACCTCCTCAAGGCCTGCTCCTCCTCAAGACCTGCACCTCCTCGAGGCCTGCTCCTCCTCGAGGCCTGCATCTCCTGGAGGCCTGCATCTCCTGGAGGCCTGGACCTCCTCGAGGCCTGCTCCTCCCCGAGGCCTGCTCCTCCCGGAGGCCTGCATCTCCCGGAGGCCTGGACCTCCTCGAGGCCTGCTCCTCCCCGAGGCCTGCTCCTCCCGGAGGCCTGCTCTTCCTCGAGGCCTGCTCTTCCTCGAGGCCTGCTCCTCCTCGAGGCCTGCTCCTCCTCGAGGCCTGCTCCTCCTCGAGGCCTGCTCCTCCTCGAGGCCTGCACCTCCTCGAGGCCTGCTCCTCCTCAGGCCTGCTCCTCCTCAGGCCTGCTCCTCCTCGAGGCCTGCTCCTCCTCGAGGCCTGCACCTCCTCGGGGCCTGCTCCTCCTCACGTTCCTTACAGAGCAGCTTTACACAGATTCACAGGAGAGGCTGAGTTACAGGAGCGTGGGCCGGGCCTCGTAAGAAGAAACCTCCTCAAGGTGTCATCAGGACTTCACCTCCACCGGACAACAGACTCATTCACTGTGTGAAGTTCTCTAAGCAGCATCTCACCGTCCTGATTGGCTGCTTCGACCCATCAGGCCGTAAACAGATCACGTGACACAACAAACAAATCAAAACTACGTCTTCTGAACTTGAGTCATAGCACGGTTAGCTCCACCCACCAGCTGGAACAGTCCACCTCTCCTCACGTCTGACATCACTGAATTTAGATCAGGTTTAACTTGTGTGTGTTTGTGCATAACAGGGTGTGGAGGAATGTGAACGTGTCAAACTGTGTGCGTGCGTGAATCACACACACGCACACAGACACGCTAATAAGTAAACACCCGGAGGCTCCTCGACTGGACGGAGCCAAACAGCTGCATCACACAAACTAGACCATCTCTAGAAGTTCTCCAGAGGAGCATCATTAACACTCAGCGGGTGACTGGCTCCATGGAGGCTCTATCATCACACCATTGGTCAGCTGATGTGACATCAGAGCAGGAAACTGCTGCAGCGTCATGTTGTCTTTACAGCTGACATTGTTTACATTTGTCTTTGCTATGCCATGTGGGACATGTGGGACATGTGGGACAGACATGAACCCTCCTGGTCTCAGACCATCTGTTTATTAATGAAACTAAGAGTCGATCAGAATCAATAATGGTCAAACTTCTGAATTGATTAAAGATTTAACTTTTAATCAAACGTGTTGAAACGTAAAAGTCTTCATTAAATAAAATGTGTTATTATTATAATTAGACCAGATATTCAAGAACAAACTGGACTGGTTCAACAACACAGACCTACCCAACCGTAACACACACACACGCACACTAACACACAGTAACACACACACACAGACTCACACACACAGACTCACACACACAGACTCACACACCCACCCACACCGACACGCTCATACACTATCACGCACACATATTAACACACGCTCATACACTAACACACGCTCGCACACTAACACACATTCTAACACAGACACACACTAACACACACTGACACATTACATGCAGACACACACTAACACACACACACGACCTGTTATCATGAATGAACTGATCTGGTTCAGACTGATCCAGACTACATGTAAATATTGGGACATTCGGCCTCTTCCGGTTCGACGCGGACCCACAAGCAGCAGGAACATGATTTGAACCCGGTTCTGGATCCAGAGGAGCTCGTTGTGTGGTTCGGCTCTGATTTGATGGAGCTAACGAGCCTGTGTCGCAGCAGAACTTCGATGTGAATGTGCGTCATTCAGTGGGAACACAACAGCTCCACAGGCAGCGTCAAACCCAGACAAGCGTCCAGAAAAGTAGAATAATGTCCAGAAGTCTAGATGTTCACTGACCCACAACGAGGCCGAATTCATCTTCGTGTCTTTAACACTCAAAATAAATAACGAGTCTTTCTTTATCCTCTAAATAAATCCACCGACCAGCGGCGACGCCATTAATCTCCTCCTTCTTAAACGCGCTTTGGCTCAGCGTTCCCCGCGTTCAGCGGAGCGTAGCTAGCGACACCTTGTCCGACGATGGAGCGCGAGTGTCGGTCACTCACCTGCAGCTCGGCCCGCTCCACCTCCCACTGCGCCCGCTGCACCTCCACGCGGGCCCACTCGTGCTGGAGGAAGTGGAGAATCCCCGGGACGCTGTAGTGAGCTCGGGCCGCTTCTCCGACACCGTCCCCGGGCTTCGGAGCTCTGACACCGCCGGCCAGACCCGGGCTGTTGCTGCCGCCGAAGAAGACACCGGGGCCCGCCTGCTCGTCCATGGCCAGGCCGGGAGAGGTGGCTCCGCTTCGGATCTCGACCGCCTCAGTGAAACCTCCTCAGGCGGGAACAGTCGTCCATGAACGGTCCAATCGACGGAGCTCCGGTCTGAGCCTGGAGCTACCGGAGAACCGGAGAGACACCGGAAACACCGGCACTTCCGCCTCGCACCTTCACATTAAAACATTCTCTCGTAAATAACAAATCTGTTATTATTATTTGTCTCCATCATAACAACTAATTCATACTTTATAAACTAGTTTACACACTATACAAACGATGAAGATAAAGACCAACAGGGATATAAAGATGATCAGTGACTGTATATAAAGATGATCAGTGACTTTATATAAAGATGATCAGTGACTTTATATAAAGATGATCAGTGACTGTATATAAAGATGATCAGTGACTGTATCTATAGATGATCAGTGACTGTATATAAAGAGGATCAGTGACTGTATATAAAGAGGATCAGTGACTTTATATAAAGATGATCAGTGACTTTATATAAAGATGATCAGTGACTGTATATAAAGATGATCAGTGACTGTATATAAAGAGGATCAGTGACTGTATATAAAGATGATCAGTGACTGTATATACAGATGATCAGTGACTGTATATAAAGATGATCAGTGACTGTATATATAATTTTGATCATATCAGTATATTTGTGTTTATAGAAACTCCTCCTCTCACTTTATTAAACAGATGATTGACTCCTGCTCCACGTGTTAATCAGCTGATCGTGTCCAGCTGCTCCTCCTCCTCCTCCTCCTCCTCGTGTATATAACAGCCGAGCGCGGGCAGCGGCTTCCATCACACACGCACGGACTCACACGCACGATGCCTCCGTTAGAAAAGCCTCAGCTGCAGAACAAACCGTTCAAACTGCGGAAGAGTTTCGGTAAAAGTCTTAAAAACCTTTTGATCCCCTGATCCACTGACATGAAGTGACCACGTGTTGTTCTCTCCGCAGCCACCAGGAGGCAGGAGGTGGCGGGAATCAGAGCCAAGTTCCCCAATAAGATCCCGGTGAGTGACAGCTGATTACACAATCACACAACTTAGAGACACGTGTTAACGTGTTGGTGTTAACTTGTTGTGTTGACGAGGTTTCTCCTCTGACTCACCTCTGCTGTCGGGTCGATCCCGGGCAGTCTGCACTGATGAGGTCAAGTTATAGTGTGTTACTGTGTTGGTGTGTTACTGTGTTGGTGTGTTACTGTACTGTGTGAACGTGTTGTGTTGATGAGGTGTCTCCTCTGACTCAGGTCATCATCGAGCGGTTCGACAGAGAGAAGTTTCTTCCTCCTCTGGATAAAACCAAGTTCCTGGTTCCTCACGAGCTCAGCATGACGCAGTTCATCACCATCATCAGGTACCAACGTGCGCGTGCGTGTGTGTCAGTCATGAATGTAAATCATACAAAAATTAAGGTCAGAGGTGAGTTGTAAATAACTTGAAGTGTTAATTCACAGATATGCATCGCGACTATCTCTTCAGTACTATGGGGGGGGGGGGGGGTGAACAGTGTTCTGTGACTCAAGCTGGATAACTACACTTCATTCAACTTTAAATTCACAATTTCCTCTGAGCACATTGTTCTGTTTGTGTTGAGCGGTTTAGGGTTGAACATTAACCCCAATTTCAAATATTTAAATTAATAATTAGTTGGTTTAACACTTAAAACAAGTTTCTCCAGCCAACAAGTGACAATTAATCTAAAAAATTGTAGAAGTACAAAATTTGATTTGTTGTGATAAGAAAAACGTTCAACTTAAATGTGTTTTCATAGATGTATATGAAGGGTTTTTCCCGTAATGGTAATTTAAACTTTAATTTATTTTTAGTTCTCAATGTTGTAATGACGGATGTCAAACCCTGAAACTCTGAGTTCAAACTTTATTAATAATTCTCTGGCTTGTATGAAACGTATGGGCCATGTTATTCAATGGTAAGCTGGTCATTGAAGACTTTGTCATGTGAGGGTTTCATTTAGAAGTCGCTGGCAGTGAAATGCTCAGGTCACATGCTCCCTTCTAGCAATGCTCCAAATAATACACGAGCAAAATATAACATTAAATGGAACATAAATTGTATGAACAAATTTAACCAAAGTATTAAAATATAATAAACCATAGACCCTAAGTACATATGTCAGATTGGAGGAGTTTAAAAGTCTTGACCTGGGATGAATCTGTCTGAGCCTGGTGGTTCAGTACCGTGTCAGACCAGAGGGGGCGCCAAAACACGTCTCATCAAAATGTGTCCATCATGGATATGTACAGCTACAGTTTTAGTGTGAAGGAGTTGGTGACATCAAGTGTCACATATGTGACACCTGATGTCACCTCCAGGTGAGGGGCGGAGCCTGTAGAGCAGCAGGGGCGGAGCCTGTAGAGCAGCAGGAGGCGGGACATGACGTATAAACTCTGCTGTGGACAGATCAGTGTTGTTGTTTACATCTCATCCACACCGGCGTCGGCCCTCATCACCAGAAGATCTGGAATCTCCTCGTGTTTCCAAGTTGACGTCTTCATCTTCTACGTGTCCGGCTCCTCTTCTTCATCCTGAGATGTTTGTGTTCTTCATGTTTCACGTCACGTGTTAGAAACCTCATCAACACGTCCACTCGCTCACTGGGAAGCTTCCACACATTGTCCTGCTGGTTCCTCACATGGACTCACTCTGACATGTTACACACATGTTACCAGGAGGCTGCAGGAGAAGATCCAGAACATGTCCAGAGACACTGACTCAGACGTTTGTTCTCCCACACGGAACATGTCAGGAACATGTCAGTGGTTCATTCATGTGGAAAAAGGCTTCATAATATCAGTAGTTTGAGTAAATGTAGTTTGACTCATATGTACGAGTTTTAAACTCAGTCGGTTTTGAATTGAACAGTTTTAAACCAGATCTTCTCGACAGTCTTTGCACTGAGGTTAGTGCAAAGTGCATTGTGGGACACGTGTGCGTCGTGGCGTCGGCGAGGCCGTGATGCTTGTGGATGATGACCACCCTTTGTATTCTGCCCCCCCCCACAGGAACAGGATGGCTCTGCTGCCCACTCAGGCCTTCTACCTGCTGGTGAACAACAGTGGGCTGAGCAGCATGTCCCTCACCATGGCCCAGGTGTACAAGGACCACCAGGACGAGGACGGCTTCCTCTACATGACCTACGCCTCGCAGGAGATGTTCGGACGCTGACGGGCGGCTCCAGCTTTTATTCTGTGATGAAGGCTGCCGGCCTCAGATCTGCTGTAAATACCCAAAAGATTTTAATTTATTGTAAAATTACTGTTCATGATTGTTTGTAATATTTTAACTAAAGTATGTGGCTCCAATAAATCTTAGTTGAAAACTGAGTCTGGTTCATCTGATCAGTTTGTTTCCACAAAATAAACGATTCTTCAACCGATGATAAAAGAGCCTGAAAAACATGGAGCTGAACCGGAGAGTTCCAGCTTTCAACAAGTCAAAACGTTAACAGTAAATCAAATATATATAAATGTAGAACATGTTCATGCAAACAAATCTGAGTTGCATGAATATATGAAACACTTTTATATCTACATCATGACTGAGCCTGAAAGTGTAAGACCAGTGTTTGCAGTAGATGACTGTTTTGTGAATTCAGGTCAGATTTAAAGATGAATTAAATTAATGGTTATGAAACTAATATTCACGTCACACAGGTCTGCTTTCTCTAAACATGATTATCATTCTTAATAACTAATTTAAGAGCGCATGACACTGCCTCTTCTCCTGGAGTGAAGTTTGACCTCCACCAGGGGGCAGGAGCGATCCACTGAATCTTAATAAATAAAGTTTAATCTAAATAAAGTTTTAATATTTGACTTGACTTCCCCAGGATGAAGGATGACGTTATTCCAACATGTCCACTGCTTTGTGTGTCTGTCTGCTCGTCCTGGACTTTAAACTAGATTCTAACTTGTGGACGTGTTATTAATATGATCCATGTCACATCAGATTCCAGACACATCGTCCAGATGAGTGTTCGGCCTTATGGAATAATGGAGCGGTTTCCTGTGTGTGTCTGTGTGTGTACCTCAGCTGTATGTTGAGGACCAGTTTGACTTTTGTTATCAGGACATTTTCACTTGACAAGTCTCAGACTGAAGCTAACGTTAGCGCTGTTAGCAGCAGAGGGTTAACGTCCGTGTGGTCGCATGAACAGTTCATCCTGACTAGCGTCCATGTTTATTTCCCAGGAGCTGGACGTGTCTCCTCCGTCACCTCGTCCTGTTTCCTCAGGTTCATCACCTCTGAAGACCTTCAACAAACTTCAGCTGCAAAGTCCAACAGTAACAGACACCATGTGTGGACTGGATCCAAACTCAGCAGAACCTCATCTGTATATGAATACCAAACAGAAACCAGCTTGGACAAACATGTCCCATCTGCTAACCTGGAGAAGGACGGGTTCATGACCTTCACCTCACCAGATGATTGGCCTCACTTCAGGTTCAGTCTTCGGACCCACACAGCTCCACCTGTTGGACATGTCTCCGTCTCCGTCTCCACCTGTTGAACATGTCATAGGAGAGGCGGTGTACTAGTGGCAGAAACTTGGACTATGGGCAGAGAAGGTCTCTGGTTCGACTCCACGGAGAAACAACAAAAAGACGAACCTGGATTGATCTGTCCAAAACTCCAAGAGTCTCCCTACCCTGTCTAGTGCCCCTGAGCAAGGCATCTTACTCCCCCAACATCAGCTCCCCGAGCGCCGTACATGGCTGCTCACTGCTCTGTGTGTCCTGCACCAGATGGTCAAAAGCAGAGATTAAATTTCCCTACCTGCATGAGTGTCTGTGTTTGGGACAAATAAATGCATCTTAATCGTAATGTCTCCGTCTCCACCTGTTGGACATGTCTTCACCTGCTTCCTGGTCGTTACATAGAACTTCAGCTTGTAACTTTCACCTTCTGTTGAGTTTCAGCTTCAGTGTTGAAGAGGCTGAACCGGTGTGGAAACATTTAACTTCCTCGTCCGGGAGGTGAAGCGGCTGAACCTCTGACTTCAGTGCGTCAGGGATTCCGTCCTCCTCTTTGTCCCCTCCTGTCCCTCCTGTCTCCTCCTGTCCCCCCTCCTCCTCCTGTCCCCCCTCCTCCTCCTGTCCGATGGCGAGCTGCACCTGAGCAACAGGATCCCTCTGAGAGAAGGCGGGTCGGCGCTTCACATGGTGTCAGATCTCGGCCATATTGAATCCGAGCGGGATCGGCAGTGTTGGTTTCGGTCCCTCCTCCTGTAGCCGAGGGACAATGGGAGCAGGACAGGCGAGAGGCCCGGGATCGCTGTGGCCACGTGAAGGCGAGACAGACGGAGCATTGAAGAGGACGAGACTCCGTCAGGACACTGGAGACTCGGCTTCAGAGAGAAGAAACAGGAGACATGAGGCTGTTTAGTCCGATCACATGACCTCAGAGAAACCTCCCATCCACTTCTGACCTGATGACACACACATGATGACACACACATGATGACACACACATGATGCATAAATACAATCCTGCTCCGAGATTAATGTCCAATCACGGTTGTTAATGGGTTTGATTGACAGACGAGAGAGGAGCAGAAATCGAACACATGACCAAACGTCCTTTAATCTATGAGGCAACTCCTTTGATCTATTTTCCTTCAACACTGAGTTCAGACGTGTAAAAGATGAAGGTGTTCTTCTGCAGATGAAATACAAACGTGAGCATGTTGGTTCTGATCCTCGGCTTCGTCTCAGGACTGAAACCTGAAGACACCGTGAAGACACCGTGAAGACAGAGGACGACCGGGTCTCCGATCAGGGGACCACAGATTCATGATCAGTTTACAAAGCAGCCGATGAATGTGCTTTATACTGTAATATATTTAAATATAAAGTCATATAACAGCTCGCCCCCTTTAGCGGCTTGATACTTCAAGTTTTTTATGAGCAGATAATATAGTTTGTGACGCTCATTAAACTCTGTGTCCTACCACACTGATATACAGATATGTAGATATGTATATTATCTGTAAAAAAAAACTATTATGTTTTTCTCATCAACTGCTGAGATGAAATAAATCTTATACAAATGGAAACCACATTTCCCATCAGGCCTGTTGCTCTCTGTCGCTCTTTGTTCTTCAGAGGATGGACTTTCTGTTTTCTGGATCTGCTCTTCAGAGTTCCACCTCAGTTTGTGGAGAGCAGCGCCCTCTACCTGCCTGGTGCTCATCAGCAGTCCACACTTCCTCTGTTTACCAGATCTGGAGCCGTTGAAACGCTTCATGAGTTTCTGATGATAACCCTGAGTTCCCTCGTCGTCACTCTGTGCTGTTGATAGCTCACTGCTGTGTTAAACATCAAACCGCCGCCATGTTCTCTGGAAATCTGTCCACACATTTGAACCTTGACCTGGTAGAAGGCGTTTACCCATAAGCCCCTGCTGCTGGCCGTGGCCCTGGTGTGAGCACGGTGTTTACAGTGGTGATCCGTCATGAGACACGGCAGATAGTAAATCCAACAATTACAGTCAAGTATCGATTAACATAACATGAAATATATGTAAAGACTTACATCCTGAATGATTCGTGAAAGCAGCAGTGGAAGAAGACACACGTTTTAAATGTGACACTTAAGGTTGAATTTCTCCTTAGCTAAGGTTGTTTCACACAGTCTTATGTTGAGGGGAAATGTTCTCCAGGAATGTAATGAAAAGAGTGAAGATGAATTTCCTCTTCAGTTGTGGTCACCTGGAGGAGCTGCAGATTAGAACCAGCAGCCTCTTTTCCTCTGGTCCATGGAACTCAAACTGGTTCTGCTGGAGACACTTTGTCTCCTCTGGGTTTTCAGTCAGTTTCAGTTTCCTGCAGGTTTAGTTCTGTTCTTTCCTTCAAGCAGCAAATCGTTCTCATTGGTTCTCGACTCTTTGTTTTGGTGTAGCGAGCTGCTGCCAGGCTCCTCCCACCTGAGAGGCCCTGATCCTGAGCCCAGAGGAACAGGAAGTGAGGTCAGAGGTCGTCCACGAATCCACATGCTCGTTTAAACAAGACTGCAAACAGATCGGATTTCATTTGATTCTCTGTCTGTCTGTCTGTCTCTCTCTCTTTCTCTCTGTGTCTGTCTGTCTGTCTGTCTGTCTCTCTCTCTTTCTCTCTGTGTCTGTCTGTCTGTCTCTCTTTCTCTCTGTCTTTCTCTCTTTCTCTCTGTCTGTCTGTCTGTCTCTCTCTCTCTCTTTCTCTCTGTGTCTGTCTGTCTGTCTGTCTCTCTCTCTCTCTTTCTCTCTGTGTCTGTCTGTCTGTCAGTCTCTCTTTCTCTCTGTCTGTCTCTGTCAGTAGTAAACAGGAAGTGGTCTTTGACAAGCTCCACGGTTATTAGATAGAAAACAGAAATCTGAAGCAGTAGAATCATTTCAGCAGTTTCACTCACAGTTTGAAAAGGTTTTAATCTGATCATTAAGAAAAGGGAGTTTTTTACTTAAAGGGAAATTAATTGAATTAAGAAGTCTTGTTTAAAACTAAAGCTGACATCAGCTAATATTTTACAGGCTTACAAAAAATGTGATCACTCTCATAAAATATCAGTTACAATAAAACCAAAGAATTTCTCAGTTTCACATTTAAAACCCACCGAGCAGAAGTCTGGACTTGGGGTCGGTGGGGCTTCATGCTGTGGTCCCATTGGTTCCCAGCTCATAAGTCCCAGTACAGTCATCTGCAGCATCTGTTTACCGAGTGTCACCAGAGGTCAGGAGGTCGACGGGACATGCAGCCGACACGTCA
>NC_070628.1:227569-252569 GCF_947347685.1 Pleuronectes platessa | reverse complement strand
GCTCCGGTGCGTGTGACGCGTGTCTCCGGTGCTCGCTTGTCCCCCGCAGAGACGCGCGGTGTCCCGCTGTGTGGAGACAGCATGTCGGCCTCGCGGAGACAGGCGTGCTTCCTGTGCGACCTGCCCCGGATGCCCTGGGCCCTGGTCTGGGACTTCACCGAGCCCGTGTGCCGCGGATGCGTCAACTACGAGGGCGCGGACCGGGTCGAGTTCGTCATCGACAGCGCCCGGCAGCTGAAGCGGGCTCACGGGCTCCAGGGCGCCCGCTCCCCGGGTCCGGGGAAGCTCCAGCACGCCGGGAAGGACGCGAGCCACTCGGCCGCAGACTCGTGCTCCCGTCCCCCGCAGCCTCTGGACCGCTACCCGCTGTCCGACCGGCCTCCCCGGCTGGGACCGGAGTACCCGGCGGGCAGGCCGGCGAACGGCCTCCCGGTGCCGAACGGGTTTCCCAAACCAGACGAGCCTCCGGAACTGAACCGGCAAAGCCCGAACCCCCGCCGGACCGGCACGGCTCCTCCCGGCCTGGTTCCTCTGGTGAACGGAGCCGTTCCCACCGGCCACCCGCTGAACGGCCGCCCGGCCCACATGGCTCCGCCCGGGGCTGTGGTGGCGCAAGGCCCCGGGAGGAGCCCGGAGGACCTGAGAGACAAACACCGGCCCGACGTGTCCGACATGACGGACGCGGAGTGGACGGGTCGAGGGAGGACCGTGCGGGACATGATGGCGCTTCACACGTTCGATAGCCGGCTGAAGAAGGAGCAGGCCGCCATGCACAGGCTGCTGGGACTCGAACCCGGGACCGGAAGGACAGGTAGGCTGCGTGAGGAACAACACACAGACACACACAGTGAACAACACACAGACACACACAGTGAATAACACACAGACACACACACACACACACACACAGTGAATAAAACACAGACACACAGTGAATAACACACACACACAGTGAATAACACACAGTGAACAACACACAGACACACATACAGAGTAAACAACAAACACACACACACAGTGAACAAGACAGACACACACGTTAAACCACGTGTCTGCAGCGGACACGCTCATCCCGTGCACGAGGAGGTTTTACCATGAACGGACACGTGTTCAAATCACTGTTTGTTGAGTTGTGTTGTTCAGAGAGTGTCTGTGTGTTGTTCACTCTGTGTCTGTGTTGTTGTCTGTGTGTCTGTGTTGTTCACTGTGTGTCTGTGTTGTTCACTCTGTATGTGTGTGTGTTAACTGTGTTGTTCACTGTTTGTGTGTTGTTCACTGTGTTAACTGTGTGTGTTGTTCACTGTGTGTGTTGTTCACTGTGTGTCTGTGTTTGTGTGTCTGTTGTTCACTGTGTGTGTGTTGTTCACTGTGTTAACTGTGTGTGTTGTTCACTGTGTGTGTTGTTCACTGTGTGTCTGTGTTGTTTGTGTGTCTGTGTTGTTCACTGTGTGTCTGTGTTGTTCACTGTGTGTGTGTGTGTGTTGTATACTGTGTGTGTGTTGTCTGTGTGTTGTTCACTCTGTGGGTGTGTGTTGTCTGTGTGTCCGTGTTGTTCACTCTGTGTCTGTGTTGTTCACTGTGTGTGTCTGTGTTGTTCACTGTGTGTGTCTGTGTTGTTCACTGTGTGTCTGTGTTGTATACTGTGTGTGTGTTGTTCATTCTGTGGGTCTGTGTGGTTCACTCTGTTTCTGTGTTGTTCACTGTGTGTGTCTCTGTGTGTGTTGTTCACTTTGTGTGTGTCTGTGTTGTTCACTCTGTGTGTGTTGTTGTCTGTGTGTTGTTCACTCTGTGGGTGTGTGTTGTTCACTCTGTGTGTCTGTGTTGTTCACTGTGTGTCTGTGTGTGTGTGTGTAACTCTGTGTCTGTGTTGTATTCTGTGTGTTGTTCACTGTGTGTGTGTTGTTGTGTAACCCTCCTCCTCCTCTTCCTCCTCTTCCTCAGACAGGGGGAAGCCCCCCCGCAGCATGAAGAGGAAGGCGTCCCCGGAGCCGGCCGGTGAAGGTGGCGCCCTCCAGAGGAGCGGGGGGGAGTCGTGGCGCCCGTCGCACTCTGACGTCCTGAAGACGGGCTTCTCCTCCGCCCCCCCCTCCACCATCACCCCGAGCTCCCGCCCCGCCCCCCCCGAGGCCCCGGTGCAGAACGGTCAGTCCCCGATGGCGGCGCTCATCCTCGCCACTGACAACGCAGGAGGCGTGGCCTCGCCCAAGGACGCCAACCAGGTTCACTCCACCACGGCGGGCGTACAGCGGACCAGCGGCAGCCCACTGTCCCCGTCCCCTCAGAGGAGACTCGCCCAGAGGGAGGGGCCGTTGAACCCTCCTGCTCCACACGGCCCCGGTGACATGGAGCCCCCCCCCCTGCCGGCGCAGAGCCTCCCGGACTCCTCGGCGGCGCCCGGCGGCGTGGCGCTCTGCTGCACCCTGTGCCACGAGCGGCTGGAGGACACCCACTTCGTCCAGTGTCCCTCCGCGCCCTCGCACAAGTTCTGCTTCCCCTGCTCCCGGGACAGCATCAAGCAGCAGGGCGCCGGCGGCGAGGTGTTCTGCCCCAGCGGCGAGCGCTGCCCGCTGGTCGGCTCCCATGTGGCCTGGGCCTTCATGCAGGGGGAGGTGGCCACCATCTTGGCCGGGGACATAAAAGTCAAAAAGGAGCGGGACCCTTAAAATGTCCACCGGCTGGTTTCCTTGAACTTTTCCGTTTTTATAATCTCACCACGGCAGCAGCAGGACGTGGACTGTAAACACGGCTGTATCATATTTTGATTTCTTTTTCAATACGTTGTGTTTCTATATTTTTGAAGATGAAGGTGTGAACTCGACCGTCACACGTGTTTCAGTCTGGAGGCTGTCCCACACCATGTGACCAATCTGAGCACCTCGCGAAAAATGAATAAAGAAGAAACTAAAACGCTTCTGGTTTTTTAATGTTTCAAAATCTGCCAAATAGACTCTCTCTCTCGAGGAGAGGGAGAGAGGGAGGTGTGTGTTCATTGTTGATATTCTACAGATGATTTATTAGATCGCAGTAAAAGTAATTATGCATTAAATTGAAAACCAGCTGAAATCTCTGAAGTAAAGTTTAAAACATTAAATATAGAATTATGAAATCTCTGACTCGTCTAACGAGTTCAGCAGCTGATGATTCAGAGGCTGCTTGAAGGATGAGGTCCAGGAACGTGTCCGGGGCCCAACAGGGGGTTCACCAGGGGGGCCCAACAGGGGGCCACTAGAGGGTTCACCAGGGGGGCCCAACAGGGGGCCACTAGAGGGTTCACCAGGGGGCCACTAGAGGGTTCACCAGGGGGGCCCAACAGGGGGTTCACCAGGGGGGCCCAACAGGGGGCCACTAGAGGGCCTATGTTAGAGGTTCCTTTCCTTTTCTCCCCGAGTCAGGAACGAGGAGCCTGAGCCTCTTCCTCCTCCTCCTCCTCCTCCTCTTCCTCCTCCTCCTCCTCACTCTGATGGTATCAGAGGAAGCACATCTTGAGCTGTTCAACACCGACTCTTACCCGAGTTCACTTCAACATGAAATCTGAGGTGACGGTTCCTGACAGAACCAGGAGGAGGGAATCATGAAGGTGTGGTGTAGTTGGGCGGTGTCACGGTGGCGTACCGGGTTGCGTACAAGGCGTTTCACTGGCTGAAACCCAGCAGCTGCGCTCTATAATTAGCCGTGAGGCTCCTGTGCCATTAATCAGTGAACTCCCAGCATGCATCACCAGGCGAGGAGTTGACTCTTCATCTGGTTCAGCTGCAGCCCTGTTGCCTGGGTATCGCTGCTGGAAGGTAAACAGAGGGGACAGGGATTCACATCGTCAGTTAGCTGGCAGGAAGTAAAGGCCACCCGGGGGGGGGGGGGCTGCATCTGTCCCACTTTAATTAATCCGATCATATCAGACCTGTGACACCAATAACTCATCTGAAACAGTTCGCTGACAATAAATGTGTTTTAGTGTTTGTCCATCTTTGTGGCTGTTTTGAAATGTTCTATTTCAATGACTATTAGTAGAATTGGGTGAAATCCCATGTGAGGGATTCCCTGCAGGATTCCCCCCCGACAGCTTCTCATGCTCTCCTCCTTTTCCCAAGCTCAAAAAATAGAATCAAAATATCCACTGCTGCTCTAATAGCAGCCTGAGCAGCAGTAACATCTGGATCTCAGCCATGATTCCTTCTCCCTCTCATGGAAAGTTACCCCTGAGGCCGGGGGGGGGTTTGAGTCTGGGGGATCGGCCAATAGAAAGAGGAAGAGGTGGAAACACTAAAGGCTGTAACAGGGAACATTTACATTCCTCTATAATACACATTATATATTGTTTCATTAGTTATATATGAGTAATAGTTCAAATGACTTTGAAGATTGTTTTCAGAACTGAACCAGGGACGTGTTCCTAACATGTTCCTGACGTGTTCCTAAATTGTTCCTGACGTGTTCCTAACATGTTTCTGACGTGTTCCTAACATGTTCCTGATATGTTCCTGACGTGTTCCTGACATGTTCCTGACACTTTCCTGACATGTTCCTGACGTGTTCCTAACATGTTCCTGACATGTTCCTGACGTGTTCCTGACATGTTCCTGACGTGTTCCTGACATGTTCCTGACACTTTCCTGACATGTTCCTGACGTGTTCCTAACATGTTCCTGACGTGTTCCTAACATGTTCCTGACACTTTCCTAACATGTTCCAGACGTGTTCCTAACATGTTTCTGACACTTTCCTGACGTGTTCCTAACAAGTTCCAGACGTGTTCCTAACAAGTTCTAGACGTGTTCCTAACATGTTCCTTATATGTTCCTGACGTGTTCCCAACATGTTCCTGACGTGTTCCTAACATGTTCCTGACGTGTTCCTGACATGTTCCTGACACTTTCCTGACATGTTCCTGACGTGTTCCTAAGGTGTTCCTGACGTGCTCCTGACATGTTCCTGACGTGTTCCTGACATGTTCCGTGGTATTTATTCTTGATGACTGATTTGTCCTCCTGTGGACTTCAGACGAACCTGAGATGATTTTCAGATGAAACATCTCATGATTATCGGTCCAGTAGTTTTTGTGTATCGTGCTGACAAACCAACAAACATACAAACAAATGAGGCAACAACACAAACATCAGCTTTAACCTTTTCTTGGTTTCTTAATCTGAGTTCAACTAAATTAAAAACTTGGTTGATGTGACGGAGAATCAGAAACAGGAGAAAGGTGTCGTGTGAGTCCGAGACGACAAGAGACACAACCAGAGGAGTAACACAACATGAACACTCACCTTGACCCCCGACGAGCTGCTATGGAGACGACGGCTAAGGGAGGCGGAGCGTATCAATCATAGAGTGTGTGTGTGTGTGGGGGGGGGGGGGGGGGGGGCAGCTTTTTCTAGAAACATGAAAGTTATATTTAACATCTGAAGGTTACACAGACTCACACTCACACTCACACACTTACACACTCACTCACTGTTTGTGCAGCTCAGTCACATCCTGGTCATTCAGTCTTGTCATGTGACCAGTCAGAGGTTCAGACGTTTTGAAAGATGTGATTTTCAAACATTTCTGATCATGTTTTTCTGCCACCTTCTTTTCAACCTGGTTAAAAACCAACACACACGTTGTGTGTCTGGCACAACAAAGCCGTGCATGTGTTTCCCAGCAGCCCAGAGCACGTGACCCTGTGTGCGTCTGGTGTGTTCAGGGTCGAGGTGGTCGAAGCGGCCTGTGTCATGTAAACCACACATGAGTCAGTTGTCTTTAGACACTGGGGTTCAGCGCCCCCCCCCCCCCCCACACACACACACACCTCTGCTACACAACACACCTCAAGTTACCAGTCGCTCAGTTGAGCTGATGTGGGGGAAGTGGCCGTCGACTGGGGGGGTTCATGGGGGAGATGAACCACCTCGCTCGATCCACGTGACCCTCTGACCTGATCGGGAGCCAATCAGGAGCCTGGGAACACGGCGTGGTGGTTTGTGTCGACTCAGCTGAAAAAGAGTCAACATGGTTGTTTTGATCTATTTATCTTTTGAACAAACATCTTCACAGTCAACTTCGACTTCCTGTTGGTCTCGTGTCAAGTTGTGTCCACACATCATCATCATTATTATTATTATTATTATTATTATTATTATTATTATTATATATATATAGCATAGCATATACCTACTTCTAAACAAGTCATTATTTTGTGTCCAGTTACATTTCTCCCACCTCACTCTGATTGGTCAGTTAGGATAATATAGAAAAGAATGTCATATAATAGAATATCAGAGATCTGTGGCGTATCGTATTAAATATGTTGTTCCTACTAAAGCCAGTAGGTGGCCCTGTAGCATTGTGAGGGCTGCAACAGTGGAAAGACTTCCTGACAAAAGACAAGTGATAATAGTGCTGGGATCAAATTATTATTTTCTATACAAGAGCTGCCACGTGCAATAAGGTGATAAGGTAATGTCAACAACCTGACATGTTGTGTACGATGGAGCGATGAGGTCATAATGAAGGAGAAAGTCACATTATGACGAAAATAAGTCTGTGTGTACGTGTGTTTGTGTGTTTTGTGGCCACTGTGCTGGATCGACAGCTACCCCTGCTGGCAGACTGCAGTCACTGCAGGGGCCTTCTGAGACAGGAGCATATTTCTTACTGTGACTTGAATCTATTATGATATTAATTATTATAGTTAAATATTATAGGGAAGGAAAACCTGAGAAAGACAGGTATCAATCCAAGCAGGATCTCGACCATCTTTCTGAACTCCTGCACTCTGTTCACCTCACTGTACCACCTGCCCGTTTGTCCACGATGGTTTGTCCACGATGGTTTGTCTACCTTTACTGCAGCCACCAGGGGGCGATCGAAGGAAGCTGACGTGTTCTGTGACTGACAGGCGGAAACGAGACGTCACAGTGAGACGTCGCGCGAGTGTTTTGTGCTTCATGTGGTCCACTGCGCCACCTAGTGGTCCACTGCGTTTCGCCTCCTCTTGTATTTCACACCCACGAACCATTTCCTGACTGAGTCACGTGGTACGTCCGGCTCGCTCACATACGTCATCAACACAAGCCTCGATACTTGCTTCACAAACATCTTCCTGGAGCCTGGACACGGGAGGACACCTCACTGCGTCTTCGTCCCTGGACCCGGGAGGACACCTCACTGCGTCTTCGTCCCTGGACACGGGAGGACACATCACTGCGTCTTCGTCCCTGGACACGGGAGGACACATCACTGCGTCTTCGTCCCTGGACACGGGAGGACACCTCAGTGGGTCCGTGTCCCGCCAGCAGAGGGATGTGGAGGGTCACTCTCCCGGCGCTCGGGGTTCTGCTGCTGGCCTGGTTCTACGGGAACTTGGTTCTGTGTTGGTTCCAACACAATCAGGTCGAGACCCCGACCCGGAGCAGCGAGCCCCGGAGCGGAGCCGCCGGCAGCCCGGAGCAGAGCTGCTTCTGCCATGTGAGTGACCGGGGGACTGCGGGGCCGCAGCGGGGCGAGGGGCTCCGGTCCCCGGCTTAGATCAGGGAGGGAAACGGTGCAACGGTTTCTACTGTCCCCCTCAAGGGACGGCACCGTGTGTGATGCTAGCTAGCTGTGTGTGTGTTTGATGCTAGCTAGCTAGCTGTGTGTGTGTGGGGGGGGGGGATGCTAGCTAGCTGTGTGTGTGTGTGTTTGTGTGTGTGATGCTAGCTAGCTGTGTGTGTGTGTGATGCTAGCTAGTTGCAAGTGTGTTTGTGATGCTAGCTAACTGCAACCTTGTGTGTGTGTGATGCAAGGTAGCTGTGTGTGTGGGGGGATGCTAGCTAACTGTGTGTTTGTGTTTGTGTGATGCTAGCTAGTTGCAGCAGTGTGTATGTGTGTGATGCTAGCTAGTTGCAGCAGTGTGTATGTGTGTGATGCTAGCTAGTTGCAAGTGTGTTTGTGATGCTAGCTAGCTGCAACTGTGTGTGTGTGTGACTTGTGTCGTCATACATTTTTTATTTTTTAAAACCTTTGACATGTCAGATTTAACTGACGCATTAGATTGGGTTTCATTTAATAATAACTAGAGTAACTAATACTCAGAGAATGTAACGTTAATATTACATTTCGGACTAATTCCATCTTCTGATTTGAATACGGGTCTAAACTGAGCTCTTCAGATTTTCATAGAAGTCATCGAGTAGAAAAGCGTGGTCTTCTCTGATTGGCTGTGCTGCCATCTGATTCGCTGGTTCCCTAGCCGCAGGTGTCTCATGGGAGTTGGAGTTCTTTGCTCTGACCTCAGCGGCTGCTTCCGGCCCACTCACAGCACGCAGGACTACAGGGGGGCGGGTCTACGGTCAGGGGGCGGTTTGTGTCATGGTGAGAGGGCGGGTCTGTGGTGAGAGTTGAGTGACAGCTCAGACTGATCAGGACTCAGACTCCAGGTTCACCGGTGGTTGTTCTGACCTGAGATCCTCACCTGAGGTCCTGACCTGTGATCAGCGGCACCATGCTGAGAGCTTTGTGGCTCCTCCTGACCTGCCTGGGGCTCGGTGGACTGCTGCGATCTGAGGTCAGCTGTGTGTGTGTGTGTTTGTGTGTGTTTGTGTGTCATGCTGACACGTTCCAGGTGTTTGTGAGCAGCTGGACTCACGGCAGGGAAACAAGACGATAGCTTCTGAATGTGGATTCTCCTGCTCATCACAGAGTCCACAGCTGACTCCATGTGTCGGGTCTGATGCATCTGAAACAGCTGTTTGATTTTCACCTCTTCTTTCTCAGTCATGATTTATTTAGTTTGAACAGCTGTTAGGATGTTCACCTGTCTGTGGCTCCCTTTTCTTAGTGGAATATATGAATACCTTTTTATAACATGTTCAAAATATTAACCTAACCTAAAAAAAAATCTCTCATTATTATTTCAAAAATAATGTTGCAACTTTACAAGAATAAAGTTGTAGTTTAGAATAGAGTGTAATGAGAAACACAGAAGATGCTTCTGGATAAAGTATTTTTACTTTAATTACATGTTTTACACACGTGTAAAAACTCTGATCTGAACATTTGACACATTAGAGCAAATATTGAGAAGAACAGAGTGAACGTCACCTCCACTCACTTTGAACCAGTCATTCACAAACTGGTGTTTCAAAAAGCTGGCTTCACTGAATCAGGTCGTTTTAAATAACATTTAGTTTAAATTATCATTTTTCTGATGTTTATGGGCTTCATGAGAAGTGTGAGAAGATACAGAATCAGTTTGTTGTGTGGATTAAAAGCCACAGTGTGTGTTCAGACCTGCTGAGCTCAGACTGGTAAATCAGGTGTTTACTGTGGGACCACAGCTGATGGTGGCTCACCTGCTGGGGGGGGGGTCACCTGCTGGGGGGGGCACCTGCTGGGGGGGTCGGCCTCGTCCTCTGTTTCCTCATCGATGGCCTCCGACTCCACGCTGAGCCCTCTGCGTTGGCCGGGTGGAGGAGTTGTCTGCATCACATGTGTGGGTTCAGGTTACAGGTGGATTAATAATGCATGGGAGTGGTCCGTCTGTGTACACACCACCTGCTGTGAAGCCAGACCATAGTATGAGTCTTAGAACTGGTGTGGATGTAAACACACGGAAATCACGACAACAACTTGTTGAAAACATTCTGACCAACCTGTGTAGCTGCTCCATCCCCATGTGAACTCTGCTCCTCTCGGCTCCGCCTCCAGCTCACGGGCGTTCTGGACGACTGCTTCTGTGACGTGGAAAGCATCGACGTCTTCAACAACTTCAAGATTTACCCTCGAATCAAGAAGCTGACGGAGAGAGACTACTTCAGATACTACAGGGTAGGAGCTCTCAGGACACTGGACCACACACTTCATATCATTCCATGTCTCTTATAAGTTAAGTCCTTCTTTAAGATTTAATACCAAGTGTTCAGTTTGTCATTTTATGTTTTTTGTTCAGAATTGGTTTTGTGACATTTTACTCAGTGAAGCCTCATTTTTTACTTCAATATAAAAACATCATTCAACCCGTCACACTTTCTGAAGATACTTTAGTCAGGTTATTGGACTGGGGGGGGGAGGTGTCCTAGGTGTCCTAGGTGTCCTAGGTGTCCATCTTAGGTATGATCTTCAATCTCAGGTCAGCTGCCTCCCTGTTCTATCTGGTTCTACTGGGGCGTGGTACCCAATCCCAGTGGGATGATGATATCTCCTCTCTGACCTGTCTGTGTGTGTGTGTGTGTCTCTCTCTCTCTCTCTCTCTCTCTCTCTCTCTCTCTCTCTCTCTCTCTCTCTCTCTCTCTCTCTCTCTCTCTCTCTCTCTCTCTCTCTCTCCTATAGGTGAACCTGAGGCGGCCGTGTCCTTTCTGGCCCGATGACGGACACTGTTCAATCAAAGACTGTCACGTGGAGCCCTGTCCTGAGGTGAACCACTCTGACACCTGTTCATAGTCACATATGTATTTAATCTGTATTAATACCAAAGTTATTCATCCAGCACCAGTTCAACCACATGATCAGTTTCAGGTGGAGGACTGATTTCCTTATTGTTTCTTTGACAGAGTAAGATCCCCATCGGCATCAAGTCTGGGAACTACAACAAGGTGAGTGTCTTTAAAGGTCGCCCTCCCTCTGACCTGAGGTCGGCGGTTCGATACCAGTCTGTCCCACCAGTGTCCTTGGGGAACGTTTTGATCCCCACTCCCCCCCCCCCCCCCCCCCCTCACAGAACAAAGGGCTGCACGTAGAGGCACTGTGTGAATGTTTGTGTGAATGGGTGATGGAGTAAAGAGCTTTTAGTGTCATCAAGACTAGAAAAGTCCTTTTTATAAATACAGACCGTTGACGTGCGTTCAGGAGGCTTCTTTAGAAAATGTCCCCAGACCGGAGTGAGCTGCCGTCGCTGGTCTTTGTTCAATGGAGTGAAGGAGCAGCTGCAGTTGTTCCAGCACTTTCCGTCTCATCAGCTGATTCCCTGCCACACAAACACACAAGCACACACACTCTCACACACGCTGGTCTTATCTGTTGGACAGTTTCCATGCAGAGGCTGAGGACTCAGGGTTTTCTAGATGTTTGTCTTGTTATGAACGAGATGTGTTTGAACATCTGGACTCGACTCATCAGGGTCCGAGTCCGGGGCCAGTTTGAAGAGGAACTGGGATATGTGCCATCCCAGCAGAATTTTAAAATCCAAACCCATCATGAGCTCGACAGGTTGATCGTGACCTAAGCTCCGCCCACACTGTCACATTACTGCTGCTATGGAGTGTCCTGTCCCGGGTCCTGAAGGTGGGACGAGCTCCACGTGGACATCAGGACAGAAAGTCTACACATCTTCCTCCACAAACTAAACACACACTTCTTCAGACTACAACTTGAACAACAAAAGAATGTAGCTTAGCAGCACTTGTGTGTGACAGACATGCAGCACGGTGTACTTTGGTTTTCTTGAACAACATGTTCCTGGATTCTCGTTGCTCATGTCGAGGACGTCGGTTTGAAACTGCTCGCTGATATTTGTTTAGCTAGGAGAAATCATGATGTAGTTATTATCAGTGTGGTTAGCATTAGCATGCTAACACTTCTTTACTCTGCAGTACTCCCCGGCCGCGAACACGAGGTTGGACCTGACGGACTGTGAGCAGGCCATCGAGCTGGGGGCCATCAACAGCACCCTCAGGTGAGAGCACCTCCTGCTCCACCTCCTGCTCTCCCTCCTGCTCCCCCTCCTGCTCCACCTCCTGCTCCACCTCCTGCTCCCCCTCCTGCTCCCCCTCCTGCTCCCCCTCCTGCTCCCCCTCCTGCTCCACCTCCTGCTCCCCCTCCTGGTCTCCCTCCTGCTCCCCCTCCTGCTCCCCCTCCTGCTCCCCCTCCTGGTCTCCCTCCTGCTCCACCTCCTGCTCCATCTCCTGCTCCCCCTCCTGCTCCCCCTCCTGCTCCACCTCCTGCTCCCCCTCCTGCTCCCCCTCCTGGTCTCCCTCCTGCTCCACCTCCTGCTCCCCCTCCTGCTCCACCTCCTGCTCCACCTCCTGCTCCACTGCTGCTGGTTTCCCACCGAGCCACCAGCAGCAGGCGGAGAGAGGACCTGATAAAAACCAAGTTGTGTCAATAAAAGCAAAGATTTAGCGACATTGCATATTAAACTCCAATAAAAAACAATAATTCTACTGTGTGTCACATGATCAGACCTGTGAGATGAAACCAGGAGGCAGTTTATCTGCTCTCCTCTAACCCTAACCCTAACCCAAAGGTCACAGTGATCTCAAATGAGTCGATGGCAGTAGACCAACATGTGCCACAGATTCTGAGTGACAGGTTCAAAGTTCATGTGACAGAGAACTGCAGCAGAAACTATGAGGTCTGACTGTGGATGGTAAAAACCTTATGGATGATATCCCTGCACACAGTTACACAACACAGCAGTGAAGCAACACACCAAGTGAGAGATCTTATGCTTTATGAGAAATATAAACGTTCTTTGTTTCATTATGAAACTGTCAGAATCCACAGTTGACATATCTACAGAGAACCACTGGAGACTCTGACATGTGGAGACCGTGTTCCTCTTCACTCTCCGACTGGTTGACCCTAACCCTAACCCTGACCCTAACCCTTGTTTCAGTAACCGGAGTAAAGAGGCGTTTGCTGACTGGGCGAGACACGACGACGCTCAGGACCAGTTCTGTGAGCTGGATGGTGAGTTCCTCAGTTTGACCTGAGACACTCGACAACATCATCAACCCAACACAACTCCTGTCAACGCAATGAGGCTCTTAGAACAAGCAAATCACATGTTGTTTGTTCAGCTTGAGTCAACGACCATGAAGCCTTTTCTTTACTGTGTGTGTCTGTGTGTGTCTGTGTGTGTCTGTGTGTGTCAGATGAAACGTCTCCAGATGCTGAGTACGTTGATCTGCTGCTGAATCCAGAGAAATTCACTGGATATAAAGGTCCTTCAGCCTGGAGAGTGTGGAACAGCATCTACGAGGAGAACTGCTTCAAGTGAGACGCACACAAGCTGACAACACACAAGCTGACAACACACAAGCTGACAACACACACAAGCTGATAACACACACAATCGGATAAACACACACAATCGGATAAACACACACAATCGGATAAACACACACAATCGGATAAACACACACAATCGGATAAACACACACAAGCTGATAAACACACACAAGCTGATAAACACACACGGTAATTATTACAAGCTAATAAACACAAAAGCTAATTAACACACACAAATGATAAACACGCCAGCTGATAAACACACAATCTTAGAAACACACACACACACACTCACTCACTGAACTAAAACAGTTCTTGTAGCTAAAGTTGAATTTGAAGCTGTGCTAATGATGATTGTGATGATGACATGAATAATTGTGTGTTTGTGTTGCCAGGCCCAGATCCGTGTACCGACCTCTGAACCCTCTGGCCCCGAGCAGAGGTGAGTCCTCCTGGTGGCCGGATGGTGAACAGCACTGAGCCGGAGATCTTTAGAGAACACGTTGTGGGTCACAGGAGGAGCTGGAGGAATGTGTGTGTGGAGGGAATATTCAAAGTTGTAAACTTTCCATGGGAATTAACGGGAATATTCAGATTAAACTGGACATTTTGTGGTTAAGTTATACAAACTGTATTTACCTTTTCATATAAAGACATAATATTAACATAGGGTTTTGTCATAGGCTGATTTGAGCCTTGAGGAAACTTTGGCACTTGACTTTATGCTTTTGCATCTTTTCAATTTGTGAGAAATGATGTCTGACAGAACTCAGCTGCTGCTTTATTAAATCTTTATAAGTTTACGACTCAGCTGTTCAACTTGAAGGTTTAAATCAGCGTGTGAATAAAGATGGACGACAGCTGCTTCTGTGTGAGAATAACTCAGATTAATCATCTTCGTTCTCTTTTGGTTTCAGGAGATGATGATGGTGAGTAAGACCACGGACTCGACAAATCTATTTATTTGTATTTGTGTTGAATTAAAAAACAATAAAGTCTCTTGTGATGTGGCTCATGTTGCAGGAGAAGGTTTCTACACGTGGCTCGAAGGTAAACACCCCTCGTGTTTTTATCATTCTGCTTATATATGAATGTATAAATCTGTTTATTTGTATTTATATACAAGCTGTAGACATGACGCTCTGTGACACATCTTCAAGCTTTGAACAGAACTAAAGAATCAAAGATGTCTGCTCCCTCTGTCTCTGCAGGTCTGTGTCTGGAGAAGAGAGTTTTCTACCGACTGATCTCCGGCCTCCACAGCAGCATCAACATCCACCTGTGTGCCGAGTACCTGCTGGACGGTGAGAGCTCCTCAAGCTTCAGGCCTCATGTACATGTTGTAAAAACCCTGAGGCCTGATTCCTTTTTAAACAGACACAAAGGTTGAGTTGGAACCAAACGTGTAAGGTCAAAGTCGCAGTGAAAAGGAGAATGCACTGAACCCTGGTGTGTTGACCGGTTGTGTTGCTGTGGCCCCTCAGAGCGCTGGGGCCGCTCGGTGTGGGGCCCGAACCTCCAGGAGTTCCGGCAGCGCTTCGACATGGCGGACACGAAGGGCGAGGGCACGCGGCGCCTGAAGAACCTCTACTTCCTGTACCTGATAGAGCTGCGGGCGCTCTACAAGGTGGCTCCGTACTTTGAGCGGGCCTTCGTCAACCTGTACACGGGGAACACGCAGGAGGACGCAGCCACCAAGGAGCTGCTGCTGCAGGTCTTCAACGAGATCAGGTGACTTGAACCAGGAGACACTCAGACAGGATGTTCTGATCACTCACTACAGATCAATGTAAAGGGCTGATATTGATCAGAACCTTCTGATAACATGTGGAACCTGACGTCTCCCACATGTCCATTGATTTGTCTCTTCAGTTATAAGTTAAGTGGTGACTGTCTCTTCCAGAACATTCCCGATGCACTTTGACGAGAAGTCCATGTTTGCCGGACACAAGATTGAAGCGAAGACACTGAAGGTGAGAGGACAGTCAGGACGTGATGTCCCAGGATGAGGACGTGTGGATGTAATCTTCTCTTCTCGTTGGTTTTCCAGGAGGAGTTCCGCCTCCACTTCAAAAACATCTCCAGGATCATGGACTGTGTCGGCTGCAGCAAGTGTCGAGTGTGGGGGAAGCTCCAGGTGAGTCCCGGGTACACCCTGGGGGGGGGGGGGGGGTGAAACGAACATAGAGCACGACGAACTTTATTAACTGTGTGTGTGTCTCTGTCTCTCTCTCTCTCTCTCTCTCTCTCCAGACGGAGGGTCTGGGCACCGCCCTGAAGATCCTCTTCTCGGAGCAGGAGATCCAGCAGCTTCCTGAACACAGTCCTTCTAAAGGCTTCCAGTTGACTCGCCAGGAGATCGTGGCTTTGATCAACGGCTTCTGCAGGTCGGTCCACCGCTCTTTGATCTGTCGGGATCCCCAGAGGCTGTCTCCCTGGGAAATACCTGAACACGTACTTTAAGAACATTCATGTTCCCCTCAGGATGAACCTCAAACTACAGAGGACTTAATAACAACCTTAACTTTTTATCTAGCGCCATCATTGGGTCAGAATTTAAATTTATAGTTTCTGTTAAAATACAATTATAAATAAATACATGCTGTGACGTGTTGTTCATCTCTGTCGCCCCCTGCAGGCTGTCCACCAGTATACAGCAGCTCCGCAGCTTCCGCCAGCTGATGGAGAACAGGTAACAGGAGGTCCACCGGGACACTAGGTGGCGCCAGCCCCCAGAGAACTGCAAGATTCTAACCTTCAGCTTTTTCTACGGACGTCTGGATCAAATCTCAGTTTCCCTCTGAAACCTCCTGCTCCTGCTCCTGCTCCTCCTCCTTCTCCTCCTCCTGCTCCTCCTCCTCCTCCTCCTGCTCCTGCTCCTCCTCCTCCTCCTGCTCCTCCTCCTCCTCCTCCTGCTCCTCCTCCTGCTCCTCCTCCTCCTCCTCCTCAGACATGTTTTTTTTCTT
Source organism: Pleuronectes platessa (assembly GCF_947347685.1). NCBI lineage: Eukaryota > Metazoa > Chordata > Actinopteri > Pleuronectiformes > Pleuronectidae > Pleuronectes > Pleuronectes platessa. The sequence continues at coordinate 236,631 of NC_070628.1, read as the reverse complement.
TGTCGTCCAGTGAAAAACTGAAATCTGTTAGTTTCATTAAATTTATTTCTGAGAATGTGATTCGTGATGAAAAGTTGACGTCCTGAAGAGAATCATCGTAATCCGACATCTGGGAGGAAGTGATGTAGCAGAGTGAACCCTCTGCAACCAGACGGCTGCACGGAGAAGACGATGAAGACGATGAAGACGATGAAGACCTCCTGGACACAGGTTAAACAGTGGTTTCGGAGGGAAACCTTCCTCTTCCTCTGCTGACATCACATCCTGTTAGATTCTGTAACTTCGCTGAAAGACTTCAACACGGACGAAGTTTGTCCAGATGAAACTGCTGCCTGGTTTTATTTCCTCTTCCTCCTCGCTCACTGTTTCCAGTTGTTTTTAAGACTTGTGTGTGTCTGCGCGCGTGTGTGTCTCTGTGTGTGCGTACAGCTGCAGCTAAAACATTCTAGAACTTCTCGATTCCATGGTTAAATAATATATAATTTATTACCAGTAGAATAAGAAATTATTCTCTCTCTCTCTCTCTCTCTCTCTCTCTCTCTCCGTCTGTCTCTCTCTCTCTCTCCCCCCTCTCTCTCTCCGTCTGTCTCTCGCTCTCTGTCTCTCTCTCCGTCTGTCTCTCTCTCTCTCTCCCCCCTCTCTCTCTCTGTCTCTCTCTCCGTCTGTCTCTCTCTCTCTGTCTCTCTCTCTCGACACTCTTTAAACGTTAGTTCTCAAAGTATTTATTCACAAACCCAAAATCTTGCTTTTGGGTTTTAGTCTCGCGTTCAGAACTTTTTTCTCAGAACCGAGAGCAACGTCCAACAAGCAACAAAGTGTGAGACACGTTGAGTCTGTGACGACACCTGTCAATCAAAGCACAGACACAATGGCCTTGTTTTCAGAGGGAAGCGGAGACGTGGAGGACAGATCTGAGGTCTGATCACGATCTGTGACTTTCTGGATAAAAGCTTATTGTTTTTTTTTTTTTTGCTGTGATGATAAAGTTATAATAGAAAATGGACCAAAGAATTTAAAGTTGCCTACATTTCATTTGTTGTTTGTTTCTGATGCTCTGGAAGTTCATCTTTTATTTGATTGTTTCCACGAGTCTCAACATTACAATAAGTTAAATCACCACTTCGGTAAAAAACATCATATCAGCTTCTGTTTGGCCTTAACTGCTTTAATGTTCTTTAATGTGTAAGAAACCTTTGATTAAACTTTAAGATAAAATCATTTGAATATTCCCTCTTGGTCAGAAATAGAAATAATTTGTGAAGTTTGTTTCCTGTTTCAGTAGAGTGTGCAGTTCTCCGATCCTCCTGCAGAGGGAGACGTTCGTTCCTCCGGTTACTGATAAAAATAAAAACAAGGAAACAAACTGAAATCTTTTTACAGTTTCTCAGTTTGTCGTCAGTAAAAACCTCCTCGTGCCCCTGGTGGCGGGTTTCTGTTTTCATGATCATCAATTATGTTTGTTTGTGTTATTGTGAATTAAAAAATTTGGAGGGATTGGGCATTTGTTAAATTTCCTAATAAACACAGAACATGAGCTCAATCTAATGAAATGGATCAAATGTTTGAAACAGATTCTCTGAAAAATGGATCATTTTTCTTATTTTGTCGATCGATCCTGATGCTTCAGAAACACCTTGTGCCACGATGTGAAAGAAAGAGTGTGTTTGTTTGTGTGTTTGTATGTTTGTGTGTTTGTGTGTGTTCCTTCGACATCTGAACCTGAACAAACTTAACCAACTTCATCTTTACAATTTCATGTCTGATCCAAATCTGTTTGTAAAAAGCAGCGCAGGAGGTTTCTTTAGCTTTAGGATCTTTATGATTATATACAGAAATATACACATTTATATGTGTATATATAAATATATATAGTTGCACCATGTTGATGTGTGTACCTGTTGATTTTATTTATTTGAAAACGGGAATAAATATTTCTGAACATCACTCATCTGGTGGATCATCTTTATATACAGTCACTGATCATCTTTATATAAAGTCACTGATCCTCTTTATATAAAGTCACTGATCATCTTTATATACAGTCACTGATCATCTTTATATACAGTCACTGATCCTCTTTATATACAGTCACTGATGTTCTTTATATACAGTCACTGATCCTCTTTATATACAGTCTCTGATCATCTGTATATACAGTCACTGATCATCTTTATATACAGTCACTGATCATCTTTATATACAGTCACTAATCATCTTTATATACAGTCACTGATCATCTTTATATACAGTCACTGATCATCTTTATATACAGTCACTGATCCTCTTTATATACAGTCACTGATCCTCTTTATATACAGTCACTGATCATCTATATACAGTCACTGATGTTCTTTATATACAGTCACTGATCCTCTTTATATACAGTCTCTGATCATCTGTATATACAGTCACTGATCATCTTTATATACAGTCACTGATCATCTTTATATACAGTCACTGATCATCTTTATATACAGTCACTGATCCTCTTTATATACAGTCACTGATCATCTTTATATACAGTCACTAATCATCTTTATATACAGTCACTGATCATCTTTATATACAGTCACTAATCATCTTTATATACAGTCACTGATCCTCTGTATATACAGTCACTGATGTTCTTTATATACAGTCACTAATCATCTTTATATACAGTCACTGATCATCTTTATATACAGTCACTGATCATCTTTATATACAGTCACTGATGTTCTTTATATACAGTCACTGATCATCTTTATATACAGTCACTAATCATCTTTATATACAGTCACTGATCATCTTTATATACAGTCATTGATCATCTTTATATACAGTCACTGATCCTCTTTATATACAGTCACTGATCATCTTTATATACAGTCACTGATGTTCTTTATATACAGTCACTAATCATCTTTATATACAGTCACTAATCATCTTTATATACAGTCACTGATCATCTTTATATACAGTCACTGATCATCTTTATATACAGTCACTGATCATCTTTATATACAGTCACTAATCATCTTTATATACAGTCACTGATCATCTTTATATACAGTCACTAATCATCTTTATATACAGTCACTGATCCTCTGTATATACAGTCACTGATGTTCTTTATATACAGTCACTAATCATCTTTATATACAGTCACTGATCATCTTTATATACAGTCACTGATCATCTTTATATACAGTCACTGATCATCTTTATATACAGTCACTGATGTTCTTTATATACAGTCACTGATCATCTTTATATACAGTCACTAATCATCTTTATATACAGTCACTGATCATCTTTATATACAGTCATTGATCATCTTTATATACAGTCACTGATCCTCTTTATATACAGTCACTGATCATCTTTATATACAGTCACTGATGTTCTTTATATACAGTCACTAATCATCTTTATATACAGTCACTAATCATCTTTATATACAGTCACTGATTCATCTTTATATAAAGTCACTGATCCTCTTTATATACAGTCACTGATCATCTTTATATAAAGTCACTAATCATCTGTATATACAGTCACTGATCATCTATATACAGTCACTGATGTTCTTTATATACAGTCACTGATCCTCTTTATATACAGTCACTGATCATCTTTATATACAGTCACTAATCATCTGTATATACAGTCACTGATCATCTATATACAGTCACTGATGTTCTTTATATACAGTCACTGATGTTCTTTATATACAGTCACTGATCATCTTTATATACAGTCACTGATCCTCTTTATATACAGTCACTGATGTTCTTTATATACAGTCACTGATCATCTTTATATACAGTCACTGATCATCTTTATATACAGTCACTGATCATCTGTATATACAGTCAATACAAAAATTATTTAATCACACGTTTGTTGTCATGACAACCATAAGAATTTTATTGTTACAGTATTTTTTTTGTTGATTTGCTACAAACAGATAAAACAGAAAAACTTGATTAATCTTTAATGTGACAAAAGGTTTTGAGAATATAGTTTTTTCCTGAACGTCGTCTTTGAACCCGTTTGTTTCTTTTCTGATTTGATTTTGGATTTTGAAAAGTGTTGAATCAGCTGTTTCTGTAGATTCCGTAGTTTTATGCCCAAAAAATTATTTTCTTTATAGTTTCAGAAACATTTCAGTTGATTTGATTTGAAGTGAAAATGTCAGACTCAGGATTAAATGACGTGTTCAGACTTTATGATACAGTTATTGTTATTGACAGGATATCGATCGTGCAGAGTGTCACGTGTTTGTTTACGTTCACAACAACTTGAGGAGTTTTCAAGAATCATTCAGGACAGGATGTGAAGCTGTTTAACGATATGTAACCAGTTCCACGTGAACAATAAATCTGGTAAAAGGAATAAATACAGGAAATTGTCGAATTCACATGAGGAGCATCATCACGTTCAATGGGAATAATATTTCAGATTCATTTATTTGACTTATCGAGCCGATCGTCATTAAAAATCGTTTCCACGTTCTGGAGGGTTTATCGTCTCCAGGTCCAGGGTCAGGCGCTGAAGCTGAGCAGTGAAGCATCATGGGTAATGATGGAGCTCTCTGGTGAAGCTGAGCAGTGAAGCATCATGGGTAATGATGGAGCTCTCTGGTGAAGCTGAGCAGTGAAGCATCATGGGTAATGATGGAGCTCTCTGGTGAAGCAGAGCAGTGAAGCATCATGGGTAATGATGGAGCTCTCTGGTGAAGCTGAGCAGTGAAGCATCATGGGTAATGATGGAGCTCTCTGGTGAAGCAGAGCAGTGAAGCATCATGGGTAATGATGGAGCTCTCTGGTGAAGCTGAGCAGTGAAGCATCATGGGTAATGATGGAGCTCCCCGGGGGTCAGGTGCTGGTCACTGATGGAGCTCTCTGGTGAAGCAGAGCAGTGAAGCATCATGGGTAATGATGGAGCTCCCCGGGGGTCAGGTGCTGGTCACTGATGGAGTTCCCGTGAAGCTGAGCAGTGAAGCATCATGGGTAATGATGGAGCTCCCCGGGGGTCAGGTGCTGGTCACTGATGGAGCTCTCTGGTGAAGCAGAGCAGTGAAGCATCATGGGTAATGATGGAGCTCCCCGGGGGTCAGGTGCTGGTCACTGATGGAGTTCCCGTGAAGCTGAGCAGTGAAGCATCATGGGTAATGATGGAGCTCCCCCGGGGGTCAGGTGCTGGTCACTGATGGAGCTCTCTGGTGAAGCAGAGCAGTGAAGCATCATGGGTAATGATGGAGCTCCCCGGGGGTCAGGTGCTGGTCACTGATGGAGTTCCCGTGAAGCTGAGCAGTGAAGCATCATGGGTAATGATGGAGCTCCCCGGGGGTCAGGTGCTGGTCACTGATGGAGGTGAAGCTGCCACAGTCGTAGCACTCGGAGGAGAAGCTGAGAGACAAACAGGAAACTGGGATCAGAAGAATTCAAGATTCCACCTGTCAATCAAGATGCTGCTCAGTGTGACACGTTATGGTCATTGTTGGTTTAAACAGCAGGGGGCGCCAGAGCCTGACAAAACAAGAAGTTGTTAAACATTGTGTATTGTTAAAAACCTCAGTTCCTATTCCTCTAGTGTCACATGATCCCGGTTGTTTCTTCTGATTCGTCCCACTCACAGATCCTCGACACTGAGGTTCATAATAATAATAATAACTTCTCAGGTTGATGTGTTTCCTGAACATCTAACATCTAACTTCCATCATGAGACCTTCTCCTTCCAGCAGCTCTTCAATACTCTCCATTAGCATCTGTGAGTACTCCCCCCCCCCCCCCCCCCATGTGCGATGAGCATTAACGTCCCCACAAACCAACCCCCCCCCCCCCCCATCCTCCAGTTTGTGTTCCCTTATCCAACTTTACATTCATACAAGTAATAATTCAGAATCACATCTAACAGTAGCTGATCTAACTGTTCTGGAATACAAGCCTCATGTTTCCTCTATAAATAAAATCTGGTTTACGACTTTAATCTTCTTTATACATTTGGAATTCTAATCTGTTGGTGAATGAGCTCCGAGCTTTCCCTTCTTCTGTGACTCACTGTTCGGTTCCTCTCATTTCTTCTTCTTCTTTCTTCAGTTTATTGGCAGGTGGCAACTAACTTCTTCTTCTTCTTCTTCTTCTTCTTCTTCTTCTTCTTCTTCTTCTTCTTCTTCTTCTTCTTCTCCAAACAAAGAAGAAGAACAAACCTCCTCCAGAAGAGAGGCCCAACCCTCTCAGATGGAACAGTGCCCCCCGGTGGTGGTGACTCTCTTTGCATGCAGAGTCTGAGCAGTAACGAGAGATTCCACTGAAGAAGAGGAATCGTGACCAGTGATGATGTTCATACCTGGCTGATGCATTCTGGGGAGGAATGCTCCAGGCTAGGTCATCGTCGCTGTCGTAGCGGCGGGGGTTGTCGAAGAAGTAGCCCCCCCCGCGAGGACAGGATGTGGCTCGGGATCGCGGCGCCGCCCTGCTGGTGGAAACACAACCTGATTTCACTTCGGCCTGTAAACGTAAACTCATCAGATTTTAAAGTTCTGTCGTTAATGTTCATATTTACATGTTGAGCGCTGATGATTCTAAAGTGACTGAATAATTAAAGATAATCATTTTACTACACGTTGGGTTTGTCACGTGCACAGGTCAAAGGTCATCTGACCCGGTCAGGAGGACTGACCCTGTCCTGAGGAGGCCGTCGCACCCTGAAGAAGAAGACCACCAGCGAGGTGGGCAGCAGCTCCCACACGAACAGGACCCCCCCGAACACCACGTAGCCGGCGTCTCCCAGGGACGAGCGCAGGTCGGCCTGGAGACACAGGGTCAGAGGTCAGAGGTCACAGGATTCACAGGTCGTGTCGGCGCGGCGGCGACCTCACCTGGTCTGAGACGTTGTACCAGTCGAAGTCGAAGGAGCTGATGGTCCGGATGTCGGTGAGGGCGAGCACCACCAGGTTGTAACCGGCTCGAGAGGCGTACAGCAGCACCACCGTGAGGCCGATCAGCGCCACCTGGCACACCGACGTCCCCTGCAGGCACACACCAGTCATTACATCACTGCTCACAGAGGGTCCTCGTGTGGGAAGCTTCTCGATCTCCTCCACCTCACCTTGGACTCCAGGTAGATGCTGGCCAGAGACATCTTGGCCACCTTGTAGAGGCAGACGGACAGCGAGACGGCGCAGAGGACAAACAGGCTGTCGTTGATGGTGACCCTCACCAGGACCAGGGTCTTCACGTGGGCGGCGGTGGTCCTGACCAGTAGGGCGCAGACCAGGTTCACCACCAGGAAGAGGAGGCTGACCGCGAGGAAGACGAGGTACAGAGGAAGTCTGGAGGTGGAAGAGCAAGTGAATCATCTTATTTGTAATATTCACAACATATAAATGAAACTTCAGTTCTTCTTTAAGATGTGAATCAGTGTTGAAGATGAGAACCGGAGGTCACCTGAACTTCAGCAGCGCAGGTGTGTGCTTCGACTTCGCCTTGAAATAAACCTGAGAGAGAATCACACATCAGAAACTCACAACAAGAAAGACAACTACACAACTACACAACTTCTCTGTGATCGTGAGACAGAGAAAGATTTAGCTTCTGTAGCGTCAAGCAGCACAAAGTCCTTCTTTTCATCGGTAGTTCGATTCCCACAGGTTCATCAACACGTTGGCAGGAGTTGGTGCAACGTGTGAACTTCACCAACACAACGTCGAGTTCTCACAACCTTCACCTCATCGGACAGAACGTCAGGTTCAATGTCTGACGCCTGAACCACGGACTGATCAGTGGACGACCCGCTCGACCTCCTGATCCACGGCTGCAGGTCGGAGGTCAGACGTCTCTAGCTCCCCCTGGTGGATCACGCTGCCTGATGGGACACGTAGTCCGGACCTTGTTCTCGACCTTGACCTCAGGTGAAGGTCAGAACATCTTCATCGTTCTTCTTCAGCAGTGATGGAGGAACCCTCTCGTCACCATGGAAACCAGGAAGCGACAGAGGCAGCTGAAGAAGGCGGGGTTTATATACACGTCACTGCTGATTGGACGAAGGGCAGGCAATGGACTAATCACACAGAGTGGTGCAGCTGACCAATCAGAGCAGACTTTATCAGGAGGAGGGTCTTAAAGAGACAGGAGCTGAAACCAAGTGTTAGAGACAGAGGCTGAAAGAGGAGCTGCAGCGATGTGAGGACAGTGTTTGTGTCCTTCAGCCAAGTTATTATCATAATGAAGTGTCTTCTGGAATCAGAGCATGAACACATGTTACAGTCATGACAGCAGATCCCAGCCTGAGCAGACGTCCTCAGGGACCCAGGTGCTCCAGCAGGTCTCACCTGGAAGCAGTAGAGGTTCATGAGGCTCAGGGTGAAGAACTGCAGGCAGACGGGGAAGCAGTAGAGCAGCCAGAAGGAGAAGGGTCGCAGAGCGTTGGCGGTGACACAGTCTCTGAAGTAGAAGGAGAAGAGGAGGGCGCGCAGGGCGGCCCACAGGAGGCACAGGAACAGGAAGGCCGTCTGGAAGCTGAAGCGCTTGTGCCGGTACCTCAGCACCAGCCACAGCTGGACGTAGATGAAGGAGAAGAGCAGCGAGTAGAAGATGGTGTAGGCGACGGTCAGACCCAGCTTCACGTAGGGGGGGATGGCCGGCGTGATGGTGGGGGGGGGAGGGAGCTGGGAGCCGTTGCCGGCTTGATGCTGCTCCTGTTTCTCCTCCATCACCTCCATCACCTCCCCGTTCATCCCCCTGAGGTCCCAGGCGGGGGGGGGGGGGGGGGGCAGAGCAGCTGATCTGAAGAAGAAGAAGAAACGTGTTCGTCGCTCGATCCTTCAGGCTCTGACTCACAGGGGGAGGAGCCTCCCTCTCTGCCGGTGACTCCTGCAGCTCGATTGGTGCTGGATGGTCACATGATCCTGCTCCTCAGCACCTGATTGGTTGAGCTGGAGGAGGATGCTGTAGAGAGGAGAGGGAGGAGGTTCTCACACAGACACACACAGACACACACAGACACACGCACACACATATACATACACACAGACACACACACACGCAGACAAACACAGACACACACACACACACACA